>NW_026886835.1:0-83005 GCF_032173495.1 Musca vetustissima | reverse complement strand
TTTTGGCAATATGCCAGAGGGGAGCATTTGTGGACCAGAATTTAAGGTGTTTAAAATTTATATTTCAGAATTGGCTATATGAAGACTATAGATTGGGGACATATATAGAAAACTACGAGAATGTCCTTGGAGACTTTGGTTTCCTATATAGAAACTTCGAGGAGACCTCAATTTCTTGTAGAAAACTTGGTGGATACCAAGGTTTCTATAGAAAATTTGGTGGAGACCCAGGTTTTCTATATAGAAAACTTGGTGGAGACCCGGGTTTTCTATAGAAAACTTGGTGGAGACCCAGGTTTTCTATATAGAAAACTTGGTGGAGACCCAGGTTTTCTATATAGAAAACTTGGTGGAGACCCAGGTTTTCTATATAGAAAACTTGGTGGAGTCCCAGGTTTTCTATATAGAAAACTTGGTGGAGACCCAGGTTTTCTATATAGAAAACTTGGTGGAGACCCAGGTTTTCTATATAGAAAACTTGGTGGAGACCCAGGTTTTCTATATAGAAAACTTGGTGGAGACCAGGTTTTATATAGAAAATTTGGTGGGGACCAAGGTTTTCTATAGAAAACTTGGTGGAGACCCGGGTTTTCTATAGAAAACTTGGTGGAGACCCGGGTTTTCTATAGAAAACTTGGTGGAGACCCGGGTTTTCTATAGAAAAATTGGTGGAGACCCGTGTTTTCTATAGAAAACTTGGTGGAGACCAAGGTTTTCTATAGAAAACTTTGTGGAGACCAAGTTGGAGACCAAGGTTTTCTATAGAAAGCTTGGTGGAGACCAAGGTTTTCTAAGACCAAGAGGAAAGCAAACAACAGCAACAACAATAATAACAATAAACACACATATTTGACATAAACATGATACACACGCATTTTCATTTGGAATTATACATACAAAACACACAGCAAGCATGTGCCTGTGTGTGTGTTTGCGTTATGCTACACCTTAAGGACATTTGGTTATGCCTTGCAAACAAAAATCTGAAAGACAGCAATTTATATCTGTGAGTGTGTATATGTATGCGATGCATGTATATGTATGTATGTGTGTGTGTGCGTATGTAATTCTTTGGCACACATCATCACAACAAATTGTAAATGTACGTACGTGCTTAAATGGGATGTTTATGTTATATGAGACGTTTACATGTATGGGAGTGTGTGTGTGAACAATTTAAATAGATGTAATAGGAAATGATATTATGTCTAGGATATATTCCCGAAGGAAATGGGGGTCGGGAACCAAGGAAAATTATCTTTTAAAATATCCACGCCTTTGGTAGATGGCCTAAAATATTTTTTAAAAAATCCACGTCTATTGGAATAGTCCCAAAAATCTAAAAAAAATACACTTATATTACACTTACATACTTAGCTCGTTTGTGACAGAACTTTCGTTCTATAAGCCGTGATTAAAAAAGATTTCCAGGTGCGTCGGTCTATTGCGCAGTTTTTCCAATTTGAAAGACCGTATTCGGCAATGTTGTCTTCCACTTGATCTTTCCATCGTATTCGTGGCCTTCCCCTTCTGCGTGAACCATCAGCTGGTTCGCTTTTATATGCCTTCTGGGCTGAGGCACCTTCATCCATTCTCACAACATGACCTAGCGCTGCAGCTCAATACGTCTAACAATGACGATGTCCGAGAATAGCTGGTACAACTCATGGTTCATTCGACGGCGATATTCACCGTCAACGCAGATCGGCCCATAGATCTTTCGGAGAATTTTTCTCTCAAACACTCCAAGAGCTATCTCATCTGCTTGCCCAAGTACCCATGCTTCAGATCCATATAACAGCACGGCGTGTTGTATCGGCGTCTTGTAGAGTGTGAGTTTGGTCTGGCGGGAGGTGGCCTTGTTTCTAAACTGCTTACTTAGACCATAGCAGCATCTGTTGGCCATCACTATCCTTCTCCGAATTTCAAAACTGATGTCATTCGTTTTGTTTATGGCGGTACCATGTATATAAAATCTTTGACTACATCGAACCTGTAGTTTTCAAGTTCCACAGTTGGTCCGAGTCTACTGGACGTCTTGCGCGTTAATACCATCAGATTGGTCTTTTCGCCATTTACCGCCAGTCCCACTTTGGCAGACTGCTTCTCAATTCGTTCAAAAGTGGCTGTTAACGCTCTCAGTGTTCGACCCATTATGTCGATGTCGATGTAAAGGGCTCCGAGAGATCCTTTCCTTTAACTGCTGATCTTGTGCCACTTAAAGTTATCCTCCATAGCCGTATTAATTTTGCAGGAATGCCGAACGTAGACATGGTTTTAAACACCTCTGAACGGATAGGACTGTCGAATGCAGCTTTTAGTCGACAAATAGGTGGTATGAGTCGATGTGTTTGTCGTGGGTCTTTTTTCAGGATTTGGCGCAGAGTGAAAATCTGGTCAATGGTGGGTTTGCCAGGTCTGAAGTCGCATTGGTATGGTCCAATAACGTTATTTTCCATTGGCTTCAATCGTTCACACAGCACATTGGATAGCACTTTCTATGCGATGGGAAGAAGGCTAATTCCTCTATAGTTGGCACATATCGTCTTGTCTCAGCATGCTGTCTGTATCTGTCACCAGGTTTCCTTCTTCATCTCTACAGGAGGATATGCCTGCACCAAAGCCTTCGGTTTGGTGTTTTACCCGTTTGTAGAATTCTCAGACTTCATTCTGACTCCTGTACATCTCGATTTGCTCATGCTCACGTTTTTCTTGTTCTTTCTTGTTTTTTCTGAAAACACGTTTCTCCTCTCTCCTTTTCTCTCGATAACTCTCCATCGAATTACGTGTTGCTACTGTCTGCAGGGTTGCCCTATACGCTGCGTTTTTCACATCAATAGCATTACGACACTCCTGATCGTACCACGGATTTCTTGATGGTGGTCTTTGGTACCCAAGTGTTGCTTTGTAGGGAGTGGGCAATTCTCTGCCATTGTGCTTCTATACTATTATCGGGACAAGGGGTGCTTTCGACAAGCAGTTGGGTAAGTTGTGTGGAGTAGGCTTCTGCTATATGTTGTGTTTGCAGCTTTTCGACGTCGAGCTTCCGTGTTGTGTTAGATCGCACCTTTGCTGCTACATTAAGACGGCTGCGTACCTTGGCTACCACAATGGTCCGAATCGATATTCGTTCCTCGGGTCGATCGAGCGTCTACAACACTGGATAAATGCCTTCCGTCTATCACAACATTATCGATTTGATTTCTCCTTGTTCGTTCGGGAGAAAACCAAGTGGCCTTGTGTATATCGGGATGCTTGAATCTGGTGCTGCTAACTACCATGTTTTTTGCTGCCGCGAAGTCAATCAACCACATGCCATTGTCTGATGTTTCTTCATGGAGGCTGAATTTTCCAAAAATGTTTACCCTTCCGATTTTTTCATTAAAATCTCCTAGCAGAATTTTAATGTCATGGCCAGGGCAGCGATCATATGCTGTTTCTAGCTGCTCGTAAAATATGTCTTTGGTCTGTTCATCTTTATCTTCGGTCGGATCATGGCCGCACATAAGACTGATGTGGAAGAACTTCGCTTTTATGCGGATTATAGCAATTCGCTTATCTACTGGAATGAATCTGGAGACGAAGTCTTTTATTCTCCGGTTAACCATAAATTCGCAACCAAATTCATGTCTCGTTTCATGGCAGCTATAATACAGTCCGTAATCGTCGGATTTACTTACGCCTGTCCCATTCCATCGCATTTCCTATAAGGTAATAATATCGGCTTTGTAGTTCTTGAGTACATCCGCCAAAGCGAACACACTGCGCCTGTTCTGTACAACATGCGCACATTCCAAGTGCAGATTTGCAGATCGTGGTACGTTTGCGCGGGTCGTCAACATTAGGGAGGTTTGGTTTTCTTTTTCTTTGCTTTTTCATAGCAAGTTCGGTTTTGCGAGTGTGGGCAACTAACCCGACGCCTCAACCCAATTTATAGCGCTGCACATATTAGCTCACTATTTCATCGCGGGGAGGTCAATGTCCACAATTGAGATGAAGGAGGGACCAAGATAAGCCTGGACTTCGCCATAATAAAGCCAATCGGAGCCTTTGCTTGGTATCTATTATCCCCTACGCCACTCTATTGTAGTTGCTGAAAACTATTTTTATGTAAAGTCAACAGGACTTTAAATCCTTTGAAAACAATTTTTGCAAATTGTATTTTTTCGAAATTACCATGTTTTACCAATAGATTAAGTCCTGTACCCATATGAAAATCCGTTGAGAGCTTTAACCAAAAAAAAAAAACGAAACAACAAATAACATACTTGCAAATCTCCCAAAAGACCAGTCGCTTTACATCTTTCCCCCCTGCCCACCCCGTTTTGGTCAAATAATATCCTGTTCGTTTATCCTTGAATTTCAAACAAAGCAGCCCTGGCAATATGAAGTGTTGATGATGACTGTGTCCCATCCGTCCATACATAGAAAAAAGAGAGTTAATGTTACCCTTTTGGGTTGTTATCTTGCAGCTGGTGCTAGCAGCCTGGCTATGCAAACAGACACCTACAAACACGCACACACACACACACTCGCACATGCATGCATACAAATCACACAACCGACCAGAGAAGGAAAAATAACAGAAAAATCCTTGGACAAAAATGCAATTTAAACCGCATACGTTTGCATATGGAATAGTTCGCTGTGGTGGTGGTGGTGGTCAGGTGGAGGTACCGGATGTATGTTTGGCTCATATGTGCGTATGTGTAAATATAGGTGGACTTAATATATTCTCTCGAACCACATCCTTGCTGGACCAAAAACCTCACACCACCCTCCATTACATTCTATGGCATTGATAATCGAAATACAATAACTTTGTGTACACTGAAGGCCAGGGGTGGGCGGGTTCCAAGGGTGGGAGAGTGTATGCAATGCTGCTGACCAGGTGTATGAACAAAGACAAAAAAATGTTTAACAGGATATCAGAGTAGCCATACGCAGTCATACAGTTATTACTTCGAACACAGGCACACACATATACACCCACCTATACACACACACACGGATATACTCCAACAGGTTCCCTTATCCGTTGTTAATATACAAAATAAAATGCTGGCCTTTTGAATACTTTTACACCAAGGCACACACCCTCACACATATATAGGCAACCACACACACCCACATCCTCACACATATGTATTTTATTGTTTGATAAAGTCGTTGGTGTCCTCTGTATGTATTTGTTTTTTTGTGTCACAAAGGACCATTATCGTAGGATTTGTTTTAGTCCTTCGAGCTGTGTGCTGAAGTTCCAGGTCTTTTTTTTTCCTGCACAAGTCCAATTCAGTTTTTTGTTCTAAGTGTTGTGGGTCCTTTCAATTGCTCTTTTTAACGGACATTTCATATTGAAAGATTTCGTTTTTTTTCTGCTAGAGATCCTTGTGAGTGTCCATGAGTGTGAGTGTGTATATGTATATGTGTGTGTGTATTTGTGTAAAATTCAATTGAAGTTCATTTTCACCTTCCTGTTCTTCATTTTTTTTTTCGTGCTGGCAAGCAGGACAGATGCTTTTAATGGATTCCTGCCACACAGATATGATCAATGAAGGATAAATTCAAGTCATAACCGAACTACTGCTGGTCAGCAGGACCCCTTTCCTTATTTAGACAAGAGAAAGCAATTACACAAAAGTTGTGACAATTTTCAGGGACCAAAAAACCCGCAACAAAAATTCGAAAAAAAAAACTGAAAATTGAAAATTATCTGCTTTTGTATTAAAGATGTTACAAAGAGCCTGAGAGAGAGAGAAGAGGGTGTCCGGATGGTGTAGAGAGGAAACCGGAATCGTTTTTAACCCACATGTCAATTTTGTAATTTCCTTTACAACGAAATTTTTTGCTCTATTTACAGCCAAGTTGTTTTTTTCCAAAAAGGACATCATTGTCATCATCAATTGAATTTACACACACACTCATACCCAGACATACACACACACTCTCACTCACTCATATAGAACGGAAATCATGTCTTAAAATATATGTCAAAAGAAATGTCAACTCTGTGACATTCGTTCATTTTGACATTTATGGGATTTGTATAGGAAAAAACAGAAAACACACACAGACACATAAAGGATATGTATATGATAGAAGGATGACTGACAGACACAAGGCAAAGGAAAAAAGGCTAGGGAAAAACATTTTCCTTAGAAATGGACATTTATGTTTTTTGTTGTTGTTGTGATTGACAGGAGACACAATAAACGCTTCTCCTTTTGGCAGGACACGTGTTTACCTTCTTTAAAGGTGAAAGGTTAACATTTTACAAAGGATATAATAAACGAAAATATTTTTTTAGGATCTACAAGAGGCAAAGATTTTTTCAAAAAAAAAAAAAAATTTAAGGATCCACATAAGGAGTGGATTTTTTTAAAAAATTATTTTTCATTAACTGCAATAGGAGTGGATTTTTTTAAAAGGCATCTAACAGAGGCGTGGTTTTTTTTAAAGGCATCTAACAGAGGCGTGGATTTTTTTTTAAAAGGCATCTAACAGAGGCGTGGATTTTTTAAAAGGCATCTAACAGAGGCGTGGATTTTTTTAAAAGGCATCTAACAGAGGCGTGGATTTTTTAAAAGGCATCTAACAGAGGCGTGGATTTTTTTAAAAGGCATCTCTAACAGAGGCGTGGATTTTTTAAAAGGCATCTAACAGAGGCGTGGATTTTTTTAAAAGGCATCTAACAGAGGCGTGGATTTTTTTAAAAGGCATCTAACAGAGGCGTGGATTTTTTAAAAGGCATCTAACAGAGGCGTGGATTTTTTTTAAAAGGCATCTAACAGAGGCGTGGATTTTTTTAAAAGGCATCTAACAGAGGCGTGGATTTTTTAAAATGCATCTAACAGAGGCGTGGATTCTTTTAAAATGCATCTAACAGAGGCGTGGATTCTTTTAAAATGCATCTAACAGAGGCGTGGATTTTTTAAAAGGCATCTAACAGAGGCGTGGATTTTTTAAAAGGCATCTAACAGAGGCGCGGATTTTTTTAAAAGGCTTCTAACAGAGGCGTGGATTTTTTAAAAGGCATATAACAGAGGCGTGGATTTTTTAAAAGGCATCTAACAGAGGCCTGGATTTTTTAAAAGGCATCTAACAGAGGCCTGGATTTTTTAAAAGGCATCTAACAGAGGCGTGGATTTTTTTTAAAAGGCATCTAACAGAGGCGCGGATTTTTTTAAAAGGCATCTAACAGAGGCGCGGATTTTTTTAAAAGGCTTCTAACAGAGGCGTGGATTTTTTAAAAGGCATATAACAGAGGCGTGGATTTTTTAAAAGGCATCTAACAGAGGCGTGGATTTTTTAAAAGGCATATAACAGAGGCGTGGGTTTTTTTTAAAGGCATCTAACAGAGGCGTGGATTTTTTAAAATTTTTTTTATGCATCTAAAAATGCATCTAACAGAGGCGTGGATTTTTTTTAAAAGGCATCTAACAGAGGCGTGGATTTTTTAAAAGGCATCTAACAGAGGCGTGGATTTTTTAAAAGGCATCTAACAGAGGCGTGGATTTTTTAAAAGGCATCTAACAGAGGCGTGGATTTTTTAAAATTTTTTTATGCATCTAAAAATGCATCTAACAGAGGCGTGGATTTTTTTTAAAAGGCATCTAACAGAGGCGTGGATTTTTTAAAAGGCATCTAACAGAGGCGTGGATTTTTTTTTTAAAGGCATCTAACAGAGGCGTGGATTTGCAAGAAATTTGGTGCAGCGTAATGAATTAGGTCTAGAATGATGTGCGTTAAGTTTCCTGAAAATCGGTACAGATTTAGATATAGCTCCCATATATATTTTCGTCCGATTTAATGTAAATGGTGTAGCAAAGTCCCTATATATCCTTCGATTTGCACGAGAATTGGCATAGCGCACTGAATTGAGTGTAGAATGATGTGTGTTAAGTTTCGTGAAAATCGGTTCCGATTTAGATATAGCTCCCATATATAGTTTCGTCTGATTTAAGGTAAATGGTGCAATAAAGTTCCTATATATCTTCCGATTAGCACGAAATTTGGCACAACGTACTGAATTCAGCCTGGAATTATGTGTGCTAAGTTTCGTGAAAATCGGTTCAGATTTAGATATAGCTCCCATATACATTTTCGTCCGATTTAAGGTAAATGTGTGCACATTGGTGCCTATATATCCTTCGATTTGCACCAAATTTGGCGTAGCGTACTGTATTAAGTCTATAACTATGTGTGCTAAATTTCGTGAAAATCGGTTCTGATTTAGATATAGCTCCCATATATTTTTTCGTCCGATTTTATGTAAATGGTGAAAACAGGTCCTAAATATCTTTCGATTTGCACGAAGTTTAGCACAACGTACTGAATTGGGCCTAGAATGATGTCTGTCAAGTTTCGTGAAAATAGGTTCAGATTTAAATATAGCTCCCAATATATATTTATAGATCTCTTCTGGCCCTTTTTAAAATCTTATACGGCTAATTAACTATTATAAACTCTAAATAGGGCTCCTAATAAATTATGTAGACAGCTCCTCATCAACTATTTGGACCTATGGATGGCTCCAAGCTGTCAATTCGGGTGCCTAAGTACCTACTCATAACCTATACGGACCACTATGAGAAAATGTTTAGCCTATTTGGACCTCTAAGGAACTCCATATCAAATAGTATTTGTATGATATACGAAAGTCCCTATATATCTTTCGAAATTTGGCAAAGTGTACTGAATTAAGTCTAGATTTATGTGGGTTAAGTTCGCATTATTTTTCGAACTACCAACATTTAAATTTGTTTTTAAAAATACTTCAAAACCTGTGGTTATTTACATTTCTTTGTTTAAAATTCCCCGAAAAATAAAATATTCAAAAACTAATTTTCCTCCTCCACCCTCGCTCTCGCTTTGCATACCATTTGGAAGTCCTCTGCAGCACAATAAGCTAGAGTCGAGAACACTTGTCATCCAACAATTATGCCACTTAGATTGCCATTTAAGCAACATGGAGCTATTTTCCCCCAGTAATAATATGTGAGTAACTACATGGCTTTCGGGGCAGCAGACCTTTAACACAATGACTGAAAAATAAACCCAGAAGTAGTGAACACAAGGGGGTGGAGGGTGGTCTGGAAGCCAAAGACCTAAAAAGTGACATATGTTTCCGGTTATTATGTTTGGGTCTCTCTCTCTCTCTACCCCTCTGTCACGTCCACATTCCATTAAATACTTCAGTGAACAGCATAAAAACATAACCACTTCAACCTCTGCTCTTTAGTCCCACCACCACTCCACCACCGAACATGAAATTCTTTTGTCACAAAAATATTTGTCGAAATATTAGGAATTTTATTTCCTGGAAATTTTCGACAGAGAGTTCTGGTCAAATGACAGTGTAGTTAGCATAGAAATATAAGACAAGGGATTATTCAAAAACTATTTATTATTTCAAAAACTATTTATGTAAAATCGGACGAAAATTTATATGGGGGCTATATCTAAATCTGAAGCGATTTTCACGAAACTTAACACACATCATTCCAGACTCAATTCACTTCGTTATGCCAAATTTCGTGTAAATCGAAGAATATATAGGGTCTTTGGTGCAACATTCACATTAAATCGGGCAAGATATATATGGGAGCTATATCAAATCTGAACCGATTCTTACGAAACTTAGCACACACCATTCTAGGCTTTATTCATTACGGTGTGCCAAATTTCGTGCAAATCGAAAAATATTTAGGGACTTTGGTGCACCACTTACCTTAAATCGGAGGAAGATATATATGGGAGCTATATCTAAATCTGAACAGATCTTTGCGAAACTTAACATACATCGTTCTAGGTTTCATTCAATACGCTATGTCAAATTTCGTGCAAATCGAAAGACATATAGGGACTTTGGTGCACCATTTACATTAAATCGGACGAAAATATATATGGGAGCTATATCGAAATCTGAACCGATTTTCATGAAACTTAGCACACATCATTCTAGGCTTAATTCATTACGCTGTGCCAAATTTCGTGCAAATCGAAAGATATATAGGGACTTTGGAGCACCATTTACCTTGAATCGGACGAAGATATATATATGGGAGCTATATCTAAGTCTGTAGCGATTTTCACGAAACTTAACACACATCATTCTAGGCTTAGTTCAGTACGCTGTGCCAAATTTCGTGCAAATCGAAGGATATTTAGGGACTTTGGTGCACCATTTACCTTAAATCGGACGAAGATATATATGGGAGCTGTATCTAAATCTGAACCGTTGTTCACGAAACTTAGTACACATCATTCTAGACCTAATTCGTTACGCTGTTCCATATTTCGTGCAAATCGAAGAATATATAAGGACTTTAGTGCACCATTTACCTTAAAATGGACCAAAATATATGGGAGCTATATCTAAATCTAAACCGATTTTTACGAAACTTAGCACACATCATTTTAGGCTTAGTTCAGTACGCTGTGCCAAATTTCGTGCAAATTGAAAGATATATAGGGACTCTGGAGCACCATTTACCTGAAATCGGGAGAATATATATAAGGGAGCTATATCTAAATCTGAACCGATTTTCACGAAACTTTGCACACATCATTATAGACCTAATTCTTTACGCTGTGCCAAATTTCGTGCAAATCGAAAGATATTTAGGGACTTTGGTGCGCCATTTACCTTAAATCGGACTAAAATATATATGGGAGCTATATTTAAATCTGAACCGATTTTCACGAAACTTAACACACATCATTATAGACCTAATTCATTACGCTGTGCCAAATTTCGTGCAAATCGAAAGATATATAGGGACTTTGGTGCACCATTTACCTTAAATCGGGCAAAACTATATATGGGAGCTATATCTAAATCTGAACCGATTTTCACGAAACTTAACACACATTATTCTACTCTTAATTCAGTACGCTGTGCCAAATTTCGTGCAAATCAAAGGATATTTTGTCTTAAATCGGACGAAAATATATATGGAAGCTATATCTAAATCTCAACCGATTTTCACGAAATTTAGCAAACAGCATTCTAGACTTAATTCAGTACACTGTGCCAAATTTCGTGCAAATCGAAAGACTTTGGAACACCATTTACCTGAAATCGGACGAAAATATATATGGGAACTATATGTAAATCTGAACCGATTTGAGCTCTTAGAATAATTTTAAAGAACTCCAAAGCCCTTTCTGATTTTTTTTAAATTCACCTCCTTTAAAAAATATATTCTTCTTCAAAGTTCAATTTATCCTCCAGCCTCCCATCGCTCACAAATTAATATTTACAAACTACTCAATTAAAAAAAACAAAACTTATTTACCATAAACTTCATCCTCTAATGCAACACTAATACAATTACAAACTAAGAAAAAATCCTTTCATTGCTCAAAGGAATAAAAGTAAAACAAATTACTATCTCATTGCTTAGGGAACCTTGCATCCTCCTCTCTCCTCCTCCAAACATCAACAACAACAGGTTTTAGCTACAAAATTAATTGAATTAATTTGGTGTTGGCAAACAGTTCGCAGTTCGGCATCAAACTTTAAAAGTCACGAACGTGAATTAAATCCTGAGGATATATTGCAGTTTATTTTTTGTTTGTGCAGATCCTTCTTGAGTTATGCTGGCAATTTTTTTTAGAGCGATACAGTATTTTTGGGTGTTGGGTGGGTGTAGACTTTGTCATTTTTTTTCCGCCCAGCCCATTTTCTGAAATTGCAGCATCACGTCATGTTCATATTTCAATTTAATTGCATTATTTTGTTGTATTTACAGTTGTTGTCGTTCATGTTGTTGTTGTTGTTGTCGTAGTTTATTTTAATTACTTTCAACATCAAATGTTCGAAATGTCATTGGAAATTACGTGATGTTAGATAGCTGGGGATGTGAAATTAGTTTTTTTCTGTTGTTCTCGTTTTCCTCTTCTATGGATTCCTAATATGAACTGCATTCATTGGGTAAATATGTGTGTGTGTGTGTGTGCTGACAGGGCTGTACGTGTGTGCAGGATCCATGAAAAGGGTCATTTAAAAAAATTACTTCGAAAAAAAAAAAATAAATTTAAAAATTCTCACCAAAGTAGGGCTATTGAAATAAATGTAGGCTTTGAAAAATTAATTTTCAAAAATCCACGAATAAATCTAGGCTTTGAAAACTTAGTTTTAAAAAATCCTCGCCTAAATGTAGGCTTAAAAATGTAATTTTAAGAAATTCACTGAAAAACGAGGGATCTGCTCTAGTGGACGCGGATATTGAAATAAAAAGTGATCCTTAAGAACTAAGTATTACAATATGAATTAACCTATCTTAAACTAATGTGTAAAAGAGATAGAGAGAGGGCGTAAAGCCATCTGACATAACACATATAGTGGACACACATATTTTCTTATCTCACAAGTGGCAAGCACGCTACATATGTTTATCAGTCTATAGCGAAGATTACTGCCCGTAATCTCACCCAAACATACCACATGTGGCAATACAAAACTCCTATCTTGTTCTTGTGTACAAACATTCAACCCTGCTTAACTAAATCTTTTCGGTCCTACGGTTGCCCTGCGCCATCATCTCCCAGGCTGTTCCATTTGCAAGCCTGATCATATCGGCGATTTCAATTTTCAGTGTATTCCCGCTTCTGTCCAAAGACTTCATGTCATTAGGCAAACTTACTGCCGTTGTCTGTCCAATTCATTCGACTCCCTCATTGTAACCAAAATCTTCCTTTGATTGGTCGTCATTTTTATTACGTGGCACACCATCTAACATTGGCTACGTATTACATGTGGCTGCTGGATCTAACTTCCCGGCCGCATTTTCACGATTTATATCGACCGGTTTAATCATCATGACCCGAACATCCATAATTACGGCTTCGGCTGATCGGTCCGAATATGTTTTGTTGTCGCTTCAGCGCCATTGTCCGCCGGCTTAATCTTATCTTCAGAATAGTTATCCACGGGCGGCTCACACTTCCCAGCAGGTCTTCTTTTATGGACTTGCTTCTTCATCATATTCAATTTCACAGCCGGACCCTGTTCCATAACACGTTTGTCCGCATCAGCTATCCCATCGTTCTTTTCCATGACCAACTCGACTGGAGCAAATTTCTGTGAAGTAGACATATCAGCAAATGGGATTGGTGACCATTCGTCTGGCCAACTGGTCACATTCGGCCTCTGATGTTTGACGGTTCTTCTCCGGAATATCCAATTCTTTCAAAATATTCCTTTTCTCTTCTTCCCATGATTTTTCTGCTGCCTGGGCTTTCTCTGTAGCCGCCACCAATTCACGTTTGAGCTTGGGAACTTGATAGTCCAATTCGATGCATGTATCTCTAGCCTCTCTATACCTTGCCTGCAACCTTTCTTGAAGGCAGTCATTGGCGTCTTCGGATATTTTTAGAGCAACTTCTAGCTCCTTAATTCTTGACTGTAACTCCGCCACGTCACGACTTTTCTCCTCTAATGCTGTTTAAAGGCTGCCAATTTGTTCTTGGGCTAGCCTAAACCCTCCTGCCATATTGGATTTCTTCTCCAATATCTCCATCCACCGATACCGAACCATCGGATCGTCTTTCACTTCATCGGGTTCGTCATTCACCAAACATTCTATTAGTATCCATTTCATCGATAGCCTCTGCGCACATGTCAATATTTGTTAGTAGATTGTTTATATCCAACTGAAGTTGGGTCGGTGTCGAGGCTCTGCCAGGCTTATCTTCTAGGGTAAGGGGCTCCACCTCCTTCCCTTTATCTGCAGCCGCTATGCTCAAAATCGAAGCTTCGCCGACTAAATGTCTCGCCGTCACCGCCTTCTTCCACCGCCTTCTTCCTTTTGACCCAGACCCAGAGCAAGACATTCACCATCTTTATTATTTGAAAACTATGTTCGCTACGTGAACATGCACACATAAATGTAGGCCCAGTACATACGACAATGTAATTGGTATCAATTTAAAGGTCAACCACTCCTCTTGCATATACTATCCACTTCTCGGGTCTATGTCCTTTAGGAGTAAATATATACGCCATAGAATAAAAATTTTGTAATATTTCACACAAAAGTCAGGGTCTATTGACCCGCTACATATTGACCGATCTTCTTCATATAAAAATTCCCTTCTCCATATAAAAATTCGCGAAGTTGGTACCATAATTGCGGCCTCTGGAGCGACCAGAAAATCAGACCAAAGTTTTTGGTCCATTTCATCCCCTAAATATTAACCAATCTTTATCAAAAACAAAAACAATTGACCAGAACGAAAAATAATAAATGTGATACCATTTGCATTTGGCGAACCGGTATAGCTAGAACTCTGAAATTTGAATTGGAGGTCGTTGATGGAATATAGAATAGATATAGCAGAGGGTTTTTTGGACATTCAAACTATAACTATCCGAAAAGTACGAAAATGTACTAAATTTGGTAAATGTACTAAAACTTGAAATTTGGAGTGTGAATTAAGGTTGAGAATTAGATTCCATTTAAGGAGATGGTTTTGAAAGCGTGTAGTCATGTGTACGAAAAGTACTATATGGTACTATATTTGGTGCAAATTTATTTTGGAGGTACAAATCGAGCTGGAATCCAGAAAAATGAAATTGTACGTAGTTTTGAAAATTTTTTACTGATGTGTACGAAACAATGAAATTTGGAGTCAGAATCACTGTAGGTTGGGGTCAGGTCATTCAGTATAAGCAATTTATATTCATGGGTACTAAATAGTACTAAATTTGGTACAATTAGAATTGTAAGTGAACCGATTGAGTTGGAATCCTGATACTTGGATTTTGGATCACTGTGGGCGTGATGGTTTTAGAAATCCGTACTACTGTGTACTAAATTTGGTACAAATTGAGTCATGATCACTGTTGAGGTGTCGAGATCGAGATATGTAGGAAGTTTAAAAAATTTTACTAAAATTTGGTACAATTTGAATTGTGGGTGGACCGATAGGATTGCAGGTGTAGTATTGGGGTATGTAGGAAGTTTTGGAAATTGATACTATTGTGTACTAAATTTGGTACAATTTGAATTGTAGGTGAACCGATAGAGTTGGAAACCTGAATCTTGGATTTAGGATCACAGTTGGGGTGAAGGTTTGGGGTATGTAGGATGTTTTGGAAATTGATACTATTGTGTACTAAATTTGGTACATTTTGAATTATGGGTGGACCGATAGAGTTGGAAATCTGAAACTTGGATTTAGGATCACTGTGGGGGTGAAAGTTTGGGTTAAGTAGGACATTTTAGAAATCCGTACTACTGTGTACTAAATTTGGTGCAATTTGAATTGTGGGTGAACCTGTAGAGCTGGAATCATGAAATTTGAATTTGGAATCATTGTGGGGGTGTAGGATTGGGGTATGTAGGAAGTTTTGAAAATTGGTACTACTGTGTACTAAATTTGGAAGTTTGGGAAATTGGTACTAGACAGTAGTTAATTTGAATTTGGGTGAACCTGTAGAGCTTGTAGAGTTGTGGGGGTGAAGGTTTGGGTTAAGTGGGACGAATCATGAAATTTGGTACTAAATGGTACTCAAATTTAATTTATGGTCGATATAATGTGTGTTATATACATTTTTCTGTGAAAAATAAAATAATACGTTAATAATACATGTTTAAATATATCCCACATTCGATAACGAAGTAGCGGGTATATACTAGTATTGAAGAAAATTCAAAGCCTCAAAAAAGGCCCTGAAAAAAAACTTTTTTTTAACAAATCAATGGCAAAAATTAGACCTTGAAAAATACTTTGAAAAAATCGGGGCATATAAATAGACCTTAAATGTAATTTTATGTATTTTTATACCCTTCACCACACTGTGGTACAGGGTATTATGTCTTTGTGCATATGTTTGTAACAGGCAAAAGGAATCGAGATAGACCCATGGTTCCTTTTGAGAATATGCATAGAATCACTTTCTGAGTCGATTTATGCATGTCCGTCCGTCCGTCCGTCTGTTGATGTTAAATTGTAAACAAAGTACAGGTCGCATTTATGATCCGATTTGGATGAAATTTGGCACAGCTCACTTATTTGGTCCAAGGACGAACCCTATTGAAATTTGGAAAAATCGGTTCAGATTTAGATATAGCTCCCATATATAGTATCGCCCGATTTTGGGTAAATGGTATACCAAAGTCCCTACATATCTTTCGATTTGCACGAAATTTGGTAGAACCTACTGAATTAGGTCTAGAATGATGTATGCCAAGTTTCGTGAAAATCGGTTCAGATTTAGATATAGCTACATATATAGTTTCGGACGATTTTAGGTAAATGTTGCACCAAAGTCCCTGAAAATGATTTGATTTGCACGAATTTTGGCATAGCGTATTGAATTAGGCCTAGAATGACTTGTGCCAAGTTTCGTGAAAATCGGTTCAGATTTAGATATAGCTCCCATATATATTTTCGTCCGATTTAAGGTAAATGGTGTACCAAAGTCCCTATATATCTTTCGATTTGCACGAAATTTGGTATAGCCTACTGAATTAGGTCTAGAATGATGTGTGCTAAGTTTCGTGAAAATTGGTTCAGATTTAAATATAGCTCCGATATATAGTTGCGGCCGATTTTAGGTAAATGGTGCACCAAAGTCCCTGCAAATCTTTTGATTAGCAAGAATATTGGCATAGCGTACTAAGTTAAGTCTAGAATGATGTGATGGTTTTAAGCAAATTGTACACTAAAGATCCATACCATAGTTCGATTGACTATGGTATGGATCTCTGGCAGGTTTGCTTGAAATCGGTTCAGATATAGATATAACTTAGATTCCATATATTTATTTCGACTTATTTATGTTAATTGTACGCCAAATATTCAATGGGTGTCTTTTCGAATACATATGTAAAATATACCCAAAGTGGTGAAGGGTATCCTGTAGTCGGCCCAGTCCGACTTTACTACTTTCCTTACTGGTTTTAATTTAAAAATATATTTCGAAGTATCCCTGCTTGTATTCGAATTAACAAAATACATTAAACAAAATCCCTTTTTATGTGTTGTATTGAATTTCCCAAATGGACGTATAAGTGTTGACAGAACGTATACGCATACCTGTTTCAATGATGTATTTCAAAAATTGCATTGTCATTGCAATTAATTATTTTCTCTCTCTCGCTTAATATTATAATCCCTTAATGGGTGTTACAAACGATCTGCATATCCTTTTATTTTAAAATTCAACATAACATTTAATGAAAAATAATTATAAAAACATTTTTTGTTTGCTTTTTTCGTTTTTTTTTTTGGCAACATCAACAATATTGTAATTTTTCCCAACATTAAATACAACAATAAGAAAATTTCATTATTTGCCAGGATCCAGGAAGTGGGAAGTCATTACATTGTGGCTACCATTTACCAGCAACCAACCGAACGAACCATTTGCAATGAATGAAAAATGCAAAAATAAATCCAGAATTGCTGTCATGGTTTCCGTAAGAATGTTATTATGGCAATGACTCTGGATAAGGATGGGTGAATGAAGGGCCACATTTTTTTGTGTCTACTGAGGAAACAATTTTAACCAGTAAGGAAAGTAGTAAAGTCGGACGGGGCCGACTATATGATACCCTTCACCACTGTGGGTATATTAAACAGATGAATCCTAACAGACGTCGCATTATTGAAGAACCATTAACATGAAATTAAACATGTCATTCTGCAACCTATACTAAATTTTGGTCAGGTATAGAGTTGCTTCTTACGATGGGACAAAATAATGTAAATAAATTTAAAGCGAAATATCGAAATATAGGTTACACTTATTTCAGTATGGTTTTTGCATTCGGTCACATTTTGAGTTCTTTATTTTCTTATAAATCCAAATTTACTTATAAATCCAAAATCGGACGAAAATATATATGGGAGCTATATCTAAATCTGAACCGATTTTCACGAAATTTAACACACATCGTTCTAGACTTAGTTCAGTATGCTATGCGAAATTTCGTGCAAATCGAAGGATATATAGGGACATTGTTGCACCATTTACATAAAATCGGACGAAAATATATATGGGAGCTATATCTAAATCTGAACCTATTTTCACGAAATTTAACACACATCGTTCCAGACATAATTCAGTACGCTATCCCAAATTTCGTGCAAATCGAAGGATATATAGGGACATTGATGCACTATTTACCTAAAATCGGACGAAAATATATATGGGAGCTATATCTAAATCTGAACCGATTTTCACGAAATTTTACACACATCGTTCTAGATTTAATTCCGTACGCTATGCCAAATTTCGTGCAAATCTAACGATATATAGGGACTTTGGTGCATATTTTACCTAAAATCGGACGAAAATATGTATGGGAGCTATATCTAAACCTGAACCGATTTTCAGGAAATTTAACACACATCATTCTGGACCTAATTCAGTACGTTATGCCAAATTTCGTGCAAATCGAAAGATATATAGGGACTTTGGTGCAATATTTACCTAAAATCGGACGAAAATTGTATGGGAGCTATATCTAAACCTGAACCGATTTTCAGGAAATTTAACACACATCATTCTGGACCTAATTCAGTACGTTATGCCAAATTTCGTGCAAATCGAAAGATATATAGCGACTTTGGTGCACCATTTACATGAAATTGGACGAAACTATATATGGGAGCTATATCTAAATCTGGACCGATTTTCAGGATATTTAACACACATCATTCTGGACCTAATTCATTACGCTGTGCCAAATTTCGTGCAAATCGAATGGTATATAGGGACTTTAGTGCACCTTTTACAAAAAATCGGACAAAAATATATATGGGAGCTATATCTAAATCTGAACCGATTTTTATGAAATTTTACACACATCATTCTAGACCTAATTAATTACGCTGTGCAAAATTTCCTGCAAATCGAAAGATATATAGGGACCGTTTACATTAAATCGGTTAAAAATATATATGGGAGCTATATTTAAATCTGAACCGATTTTTCCCAATTTCAATAGGGTTCGTCCTTGGGCCAAACAAGTGACCTGTGCCAAATTTCATCCAATTCGGATCATAAATACGACCTGTACTTTGTTTACAATTTAACATGGACAGACAGACAGACAGACGGACGGACGGACAGGCATAAATCGACTCAGAAAGTGATTCTATGCATATTCTCAAAAGGAACCATATATGTCTATCTCGTTTCCTTTTGCCTGTTACAAACATATGCACAAAGACATAATACCCTGTACCACAGTGTGGTGAAGGGTATAAAAAGGTGTACCTCAATATTTAGAATCTTTCCTTAATCTGTCAAAATGTTTATGTAGTGGCCGTATAACTATTGCCATTACTCATACGACCCTGTGTCTTCTGTTCAAATTTAAATTAATAACATTCATACGCCACCGAGACCTTCGGTTCCTAAAAATTCTGTATTCTTCGCAATTTTGCATTGCATTCTCACCACTGTAATACCTCAGAGTGATGATGAACATGCTTGTGGTTTCTTTATTAACTTTATGAACAATAATAATAATAATAAGCATTCTTCTTTTTCTGCTTGAATGAACACATACACACACACATACACAGACGCGCATGTGTGTGTGTGAAAATATGTGTTATATGATGTCTGTGTATATTAAATATCCTTTAGTCATATCACTTTATGTCCTGTTCTCCTACCATTTTCCATTTTCAACAAAATTTCCTCCATCAGTTCATATTGAAGAAGGAATGTGTGTATGTGTGAGTCGTTATATGTATGTGTACATTTTATTTAGCATCCTTGTTTGCTTGTTGCTTTGGTGGTGTAAGTAAGGAAATATGATTTTCTCTCTAGCCACTGACAAACCAGACCAGACCACAACTTGTTGTTGGTGTTTAAACAATAAATGAAATAAACAAAAACAACAACATGAAGGAAATTTCATAGACCATTACTCTCCAGATACACAAACAACAAAATCTTTTTCGCTTTGGCAATATAGTTTTGCCATGACGGGAACTTAGTCTGAGGTTCGGTAGCTTCGGGAAATGCATTTAGTTCTGAACACTTAGCAGACATACTGCTTACACTCTTTGTGCTAACTCAATTGGAAATACATTGACATATGGCCCCAGAGACAGTAGGAAACTTATAATAATTATTGAGACAACAGAGAGAATACATAGATATTAAAGAGAGAGAGAGAAAGAGAAAGATTTGAAAATAAAGCATATATTTAGACTTGAATACTACAAAAATAATTCTTCAAGGCATATTTAATGCGTGGATTTTTTAAAAACAATTTGTAAGGCCTGTTTATAGAAGCGGATTTTTTAAAACTAGTTTTCGAATCCTATTTACAGGCGTGGGGTTTTTCAATATTTTTCAAAGCATATTTACAGGCGTGGATTATTTAAAAATATTTTTCGAGGTCTATTTCTAGGCTTGGATTTTTTTTAATAATATTCCAGGTATATTCTAAGGAGTGGATTATTCTAGGCCTGGATTTTTTAAAAAATATTGTTTTATTTTTTTTTATAAAAAAAGTAAAACAATTTTTTTTGGGGCCTATTATATAATGGGCGTGGATTTTTTAAAAATATTTTTTTGAGCTCTTAAAAGTGAATTTTTGAAGCCTACATTTAGTCGTGGATTTTTTAAAAATATGTTTTGAGCTCTTAAAATTTAATTTTTGAAGCCTACATTTAGTCGTGGATTTTTTAAAAATATTTTTTGAGCTCTTAAAATTTAATTTTTGAAGCCTAAATTTAGGCGTGGATTTTTTTAAATTATTTTTGAGCTCTTAAAATTTAATTTTTGAAGCCTACATTTAGGCGTGGATTTTTTTAAAAATACATTTCAAAGCCTACATTTAGGCGTGCATTTTTATACCCTACACAACTATGTTGTCATTTAGGCGTGAATTTTTATACCCTACACAACTATATTGTCAGGGTATTATAGCTTTGTGCAGGCCCAAGAATGTGTAACGCTGCGAAATATTGGTTCTAGACCCACCTTCAAGTATACCGATCGTCATATCTCGACTAGCTGAGACGATCTAGACATGTGTGTCCGTTCGTCCATTCGTCTGTTCATTATAATTTGTAAACACGCTACAGGCCACAGTTATAGATCAATCTTCACGAAATTTTGCCTATAGGATGGGTTCTGGCCAATGAAGACCCCTATTGTTTTTGGTAAAGATCGGTCATTATTTAGGGGATGAAATGGACCAAATACTAATTTTTTTCGTTTTTCCTAGGCGCTCCAGAGGCCGCAATTATGGCCTGAACATCGCGAAATTTTACATGACGAAGGAGATCGAGCCAAACAATAAGCACGCCTGTTTTGATAAAGATCGGTAAATATTTAGCGGGTTAAATGGACCCTGACTTTTGTGTGAAAAATGACAAATTTTGTATTCTATGGCAAATATATTTACTCCTGAAGGACATAGACCCGAGAAGTTGATAGTATATCCAAGAGGAGTCCTTTGCCTTTAAATTGATACCAATTATATGGTTGGATGTACTTGGATGTGGGAGTTACACTTAAATATTTACAGGTGCTTATGTATTCATATATTATTTAGTAACCCATTACCACACTAGAGGTAGGAAGTATAGCGCTAATCGCTTTGATATGTTCCATGAGGTTCACTTATGGTCGAGGACAACGCCTATAATTTTCGGTGTTGATCACATAATAATTTTGGGACGAAAATTTAATTTTTTGTTTTTTTTTCAAGGCCACAATTACAAGCCGAACATCACAACACAACTCACGGTGAAGGGAATCTGGTTAAGTATTTAGAAGTAATTAGAAGGTCTGTACTGAATATTAGTAATATTCGGAATATATGTCAGTGTAAGGAAGGAGTGCTATTTACCTATAATCGGGCAAGCGGGTGCAAATATCAAGAAATATTGCCCAGGCTAGGCATAAACATCCGCAGAAAGTTAGAGTCCGACTATACTGCTCCGCTTACTGGTTTTTTTAAATATTTTTAGAGCCTTACAATAGGCGTGGATCCATATTTCTCGGGATTTTTAAAAATATTTAAGGGCCTTACAATAGGCGTGTATCCATATTTCTCGGGATTTTTTAAAAATACTTTTTAAACCCTTACAATAGGCGTGGTTCCATATTTCTCGGGATTTTTTAAAAATACTTTTTAGACCCTTACAATAGGCGTGGGTCCATATTTCTCGCAATTTTTTCTTTTAAATATTTTTTAGGGTCTTACAATAGGCGTGGTTTTTTAAATAAATTTGTCAAATCCTTTTCAAAGCCTACATTTAGGCGTAGAATTTCTAAAAATTATTTTTCAAAGCCTACTTTTAGGCGTGGATTTTTTAAAATATAATTTTCAAAGCCTACTTTTACATCTACATTTAGGCGTGGATTTTTTAAAATTACATTTTCAATGCCTACATTTAGGCGTGGATTTTTTAAAATTAAATTTTCAAAGCCCTCATTTAGGCGTGGATTTTTAAATGAATTTTCAAAGCCTACATTTAGGCGTGGATTTTTTAAAATTAAATTTTCAAAGCCTACATTTAGGCGTGGATTTTTAAATGAATTTTCAAAGCCTACATTTAGGTGTGGATTTTTTAAAATTAAATTTTTAAATGAATTTTTCAAAGCCTACATTCAGGCGTGGGTTTTCTAAAATTAAAATTTTAAATGAATTTTTCAAAGCCTACATTTATGCGTGTGTTTTTTAAAATTAAATTTTTAAATGGATTTTTCAAAGCCTACATTTATGCGTGTGTTTTTTAAAATTAAATTTTTAAATGGATTTTTCAAAGCCTACATTTAGGCGTGGATTTTTTAAATTAATTTTTCAAAGCCTACATTTAGGCGTGGATTTCTTAAATGATTTTTTCAAAGCCTACATTTAGGCGTGGATTTTTTTAATGAATTTTTCAGAGCCTACATTTAGGCGTGGATTTTTTTAATGAATTTTTCAGAGCCTACATTTAGGCGTGGATTTTTTAAATGAATTTTTCAAAACCTAAATTTAGGCGTGGATTTTTTAAAATTAAAATTTTTAAATGAATTTTTCAAAGCCTACGTTTAGGCGTGGATTTTTTAAATGAATTTTTCAAAGCCTACATTTAGGCGTGGATTTTTTAAAAGTACATTTTCAATGCCTACATTTAGGCGTGGATTTTTTAAAATTAAAATTTTTAAATTAATTTTTCAAAGCCTACATTTAGACGTGGATTTTTTAAAAAAATTTTTCAAAGACTACATTTAGGCGTGGATTTTTTAAATGAATTTTTCAAAGCCTACATTTAGGCGTGGATTTTATTAAATGGATTTTTCAAAGCCTACATTTAGGCGTGGATTTTTTAAATGAATTTTTCAAAACCTAAATTTAGGCGTGGATTTTTTAAAATTAAAATTTTTAAATGAATTTTTCAAAGCCTAAATTTAGGCGTGGATTTTTTAAAATTAAAATTTTTAAATTAATTTTTCAAAGCCTACATTTAGACGTGGATTTTTTAAATAAATTTTTCAAAGACTACATTTAGGCGTGAATTTTTTAAATGAATTTTTCAAAGCCTACATTTAGGCGTGGATTTTATTAAATGAATTTTTCAAAGCCTACATTTAGGCGTGGATTTTTAAATGAATTTTTCAAAGCCTACATTTAGGCGTGGATTTTTTAAAATTACATTTTCAATGCCTACATTTAGGCGTGGATTTTTTAAATGAATTTTCCAAAGCCTACATTTAGGCGTGGATTTTTAAATGAATTTTTCAAAGCCTACATTTAGGCGTGGATTTTTTAAAATTACATTTTCAAAGCCTACATTTAGGCGTGGATTTTTTAAATGAATTTTTCAAAACCTAAATTTAGGCGTGGATTTTTTTAAATTAAAAATTTTAAATGAATTTTTCAAAGCCTACATTTAGGCGTGGATTTTTTAAATGAATTTTTCAAAGTCTACATTTAGGCGTGGATTTTATTAATTGGATTTTTCAAAGCCTACATTTAGGCGTGAATTTTTTAAATGAATTTTTCAAAGACTACATTTAGGCGTGGATTTTTTAAATGAATTTTTCAAAGCCTACATTTAGGCGTGGATTTTATTAAATGAATTTTTCAAAGCCTACATTTAGGCGTGAATTTTTTAAATGGATTTTTCAAAGCCTACATTTAGGCGTGAATTTTTTAAATGGATTTTTCAAAGCCTACATTTAGGCGTG
Source organism: Musca vetustissima (assembly GCF_032173495.1). Lineage (NCBI taxonomy): Eukaryota > Metazoa > Arthropoda > Insecta > Diptera > Muscidae > Musca > Musca vetustissima. Next base: position 58,839 of record NW_026886835.1, on the reverse strand, counting down.
GATTTTTTAAATGAATTTTTCAAAGACTACATTTAGGCGTGAATTTTTTAAATGAATTTTTCAAAGCCTACATTTAGGCGTGAATTTTTTAAATGGATTTTTCAAAGCCTACATTTAGGCGTGAATTTTTTAAATGAATTTAGGCGTGGATTTTTTAAAACTTCAAAGCCTACATTTATATATAAAATTATTATTTTTTTTTCACCTAATCCCAATCATAAACCAATTTCCCCCAAAAGGTAGATTAAAATTTAAATTAAAATATGTTTCGATTTCGTTGTTTTTGGTTTATCAAATTTCTGTAACTTTATTTACAAAATATGAAATTGTATTTTATTTATGAACTAAACTACATAGTTGCTCCCTTCCGGCTCTCAATGGTGATGATAACGCTGATATTGATATTACATAGATGATTAGTTGCCTTCAGGGGCAAGGAATTCATTCATCTATGTTCCATTTTTCCGATTTATTTACTAAACCATATTGGTCGTCATTTTATTACGTTTCCATTTAAATAAACATTGAAACACACAGAGTGGTTATCAATGGGAAATTTGCCAAACCGAGGATTTCATATGACAATCCAATTTCCAAATATTTTGTTGCACGATACTTTTCATATGAATGGACAAGCGGGACAAAAAAAAACCTAAAATCAACATACATATGTACATTTTTTAACGAAAAAAAAACTCCTGCAGGAATATAATAACAACAGGTGTCGCCAGGGATTTACATATTGAATATTCAATCGAAATGGACAGTCAGTAGGGCTTTAGAGTGATTGGGATGAATATTCAAATTTTGAAAGAGGATGAACAAAAAGCTGTTAACATTTAAGCTTTAAATTTATTGGGAATTTTTAAATATATTTTTTAAGTCCAAAAAAAAAACTTTACAACAATAAAACCTGCATGGGAAAAATATTTTAAAACCAGTAAGGAACGTAGTAAAGTCAGACGGGGCCGACTATATGATACCCTTCTCCACTTTGGGTATATTTTACATATGTATCCTAACAGACGACGCGTTTTGTTATAAATCTATATCTGAACCGATTTCAGGCAAACTTGCCAGAGACTAATTTATATAACATCGGTAGGATATGTCAATCGGCCTAGCTATGGATCTTTTCACGAAGCTTAGCAACATCGTTCTAGACTTAAATCAGTAAGCTATGCCAAATTTCGTGCAATTCGAAGTATATATAGGGGCTTTGGTGCACCATTTACCTCAAATCGGACGAATATATATATGGGAGCTATATCGAAATCTGAACCGATTTTCACGAAACTTAGCACACATCAATCTAGACTTAATTCAGTACCCTATACCACAATTCATGCAAATCGAAAGATATATAGGGTCTTTGGTGTACCAATTACATTAAATCGGATGAAAATACATATGGGAGCTATATCTTAATCTGAACCGATTTTCACGAAACTTGGCAGACATCATTCTCGATATTATTCATAACTCTGAGCCAAATTTCGTGCACATCAAAAGATTTCCAGGGACTTTAGTGGACTATTTACCTAAACTCGGGCGAAGCTATATATGGGAGCTATATCTAAATCTGAACCGATTTTCACGAAACTTTGCACACATCATTCGTGATCTTATTCATTACGCTGTGCTAAATTTCGTGCAAATCGAAGGATATTTAGGTACTTTGGTACACAATTAACTTTAAATCGGACGAATATATATATGGGAGCTATTTCTAAATCTGAACCGATTTTCACGAAACTTGACAAACATCATTCTAGATCTTATTCATTACGCTGTGCCAAAATTCGTGCAAATCGAATGATATATAGGGACATTGGTGCACCATTTACTGAAAATCGGACGAAACTATATATGGGAGCTATATCTAAATCTGAACCGATTTTCACGAAACTTGGCAAACATCATTCTAGACCTAATTCAGTAGGCTATACCAAATTTCGTGCAAATCGAAAGATATATAGGGACTTTGGTACCCCATTTACATTAAATCGGACGAAAATATATATGGGAGCTATATATAAATCTGTACCGATTTTCTCCAATTTCAATAGGGTTCGTCCTTGGGCCAAACAAATGAGCTGTGTCAAATTTCATCCAATTCGGATAATAACTGCGACCTGTACTTTGTTCACGGACGGACGGGCATGCATAAATCGACTCAGAAAATGATTCTATGCATATTCTCAAAAGGAACCATGTGTCTATCTCGTTTCCGTTTGCCTGTTACAAACATATGCACAAAGACATAATACCCTGTACCACAGTGTGGTGAAGGGTATAAAAAGACTATAAAAAAATTTAAATCTGCATGAAAAAATATTTTTTTAAAAATCCACACCTGTTTCAGCAGCATGAAAAAATATTTTTTTAAAAATTCTCGCCTATCTTGGATTCTGGGGCATTTTTTAATGTTTTTTTTTTTATTCCATTTCGGGGTGCGTATGATATCTGTCATTAGTCATACGCACCCCATGACCTCTTAAAATCGTTCAAAATGAAATTTCCTCTTGATTTATTTCCGAAGTGCCATCCAATTTATAATTTCCAAATAATTAAATTCTATTCTACTACAGACTTGCCCACAACAATTTTGTCTGAATATATGAAATTCCTTTTCGGAATAATTTATGCAATTACAAAAAAAAGGATATTCCATAGAAATGCACTCAGTCGCGTGCCCGGCTCATGACCATTGCAAGGACAATTTTGCAGACAAAGAGGTCACATTGAGCATGAGAGGAATAATGAAAAATATTTGCAATGGCCCCAAGCTGTATAGACAACATCTACAATACTTGTTGAATACCCTCTTGCCTTGTGGAGAACATTTATTAAAATAAATTATAGAAAACAGGGGGACCAGAAGAAGAGGAAGGACACAATGACCTTTGGGAAAAGCATTAAAATACAAGAAAAAATGGCAACAATTGGACCCCATTTCTCTATATATACAGATATATGTAGATATACATACAATTCTCTAGACAATGAAAAAATGGGTATTCAAAAAAGGAAAACTACAACATCGCAGTTGCCATAGAAATGGAATTCAATTAACTGAAAAAACAAAAAAAAAAGGACAAAAACAGCAACAACAAGTCCACGCCCATACAATTATCCCCCCCCCCCCCCCATTCCCCGCTCAATGGCACCACATTCATAATTATTATTATTTTTTGTTCTATGAATATGTCTGCCTGTGTGTTCGATATTAATGTGTGATGACGGTCAAATGTGGAAAAAAATTGTAAGGGACTCAACCACATCGAATGGCAGTCATACAAATATGGTTCACTATATACACAGACCGAACAACAATTTTCTTCTCATCCCAATTCGAAAAGACCAACAACAATGAATTGCCTGCAACAAAAAAAGGACAACCCAACTATTGTTCGCTTTGACATTAGCATAGCTCAAAAGCGTCAATTCATTGGGGCCGGAAGTTAACCTAAAAAAAATTTTAATGGACGTTCGGAAAATAGATTTGTATTAATGAAAATTGAAATCATCTTTTTTCCCGACATCGAAATCAAACGCGCAAAAAGGCATGGAGGTCTATGGAGCGTATAAGTGTTGACAGAACGTATACGCCAAAAAGGCGTATTTTTAAAAATATATTTTAAGGCATCTACCAAAAACGTGGATTTTTATACCCTTCAGCACACTGTGATACAGCATATTATGTCTTTGTGCATATGTTTGTAACAGACAAAAGGAATCGAGATAGACCCATGGTTCCTTTTGAGAATATGCATAGAATCACTTCGTCTGTAGATGTTAAATTGTAAACAAAGTACAGGTCGCATTTATGATCCGAATTGGATGAAATTTGGCACGAGTCACTTATTAGGCCCAAGGACGAACCCTTGGTGAAAATCGGTTCAGATTTAGATATAGCTCCCATATATATTTTCGTCCGATTTAATGTAAATGGGCCACCAAAGTCAACATATATCTTTCGATTTGCATGAATTTTGGCATAGGGTACTGAATTAGGTCCAGAATGATGTGTGCTAAGTTTCGTGAATATCGGTTCAGATACAGATATAGCTCCCATATATATTTTCGTCCGATTTTAGGTAAATAGTGCACCAAAGTCCCTAAATAACTTTCGATTTGCACGAAAATTGACATGTCGTACTGAATTAAGTCTGGAATGATGTGTGCTAAGTTTCGTGAAAATCGGTTCAGATTTAGATATAGCTCCCATATATATTTTCGTCCGATTCAATGTAAATAGTGCACCAAAGTCCCTATATATCTTTCGATTTGCACGAAATTTGGCACAGCGTAATGAATTAGGTCTAGAATGGTGTACGTTAAGTTTCCGGAAAATCGGTTCAGATTTAGATATAGCTCCCATATATATTTTCATCCGATTTTATGTAATGCACCAAAGTCCCTATATATCTTTCGATTTGCACGAAATTTGGCACAGCGTAATCAATTAGGTCCAGAATGATGTGTACCAAGTTTCCTGAAAAACGGTTCAGATTTAGATGTGGCTCCCATATATATTTTCGTCCGATTTAATGGAAATTGTGCACCAAAGTCCCTTAAGATCTTTCGGTTTGCACGAAATTTGGCACAGCGAAATGAATTAGGTCTAGAATGATGTGTGTTAAATTTTGTGAAGATCGGTTCAAATTTAGATATAGCTCCCATATATCTTTTCGTCCGATTTAATGTAAATGGTGCCCCAAAGTCCCTATATATATTTCGATTTGCACGAAATTTGGCACAGCGTAATGATCTAGGTATAGAATGATGTGTGTTAACTTTGGAGAAAATCGGTTCAGATTTAGATATAGCTCCCATATATATTTTCGTCCGATTTAATATAAATAATCCACCAAAGTCCCTATATATCTTTCGATTTGCACTAAATTTGGCATAGCGTACTGAATTAGGTTTAGAATGATGCGTGCTAAGTTTCGTGAAAATCGGTTCAGATTTAGATATAGCTTCCATATATATTTTCGTCCGATTTAATGTAAATGGTGCACCGAAGTCCCTATATATATTTTTTGATTTGTTCGAAATTTTGCATAGGGTACTGAATTAGGTCCAGAATGATGTGTGCCAAGTTTCGTGAAGATCGGTTCAGATTTAGATATAGCTTCTATATATGACCAAATGAAAAATTTAGTATAGGTTGCAGAATGACATGTTTATGGATTCAATTTCATTTTACTGGTCCAGTAAAAAATGCGACGTCTGTTAGGATTCATCTGTTGAACATACCCAAAGGGGTGAAGGGTATCATATAGTCGGCACCGTCCAACTTTACTACTTTCCTTACTGGTTAAAAATTATTTTAAGGCATCTACCAGAGGCGTTGATTTTTCTAAACATTATTTTAAGGCATCGAACAGAGGCGTGGATTTTTATATCCTCCACCATAGTATGGAGGGTATATTAAATTTGTCATTCCGTTTGTAACTCACCGAAATATTCATTTCCGACCCTATAAAGTATATATATTTTTGATCAGGATAAAATGCTAAGACGATCTAGCCATGTCCGTCCGTCTGTTGTAATCACGCTATCTTCCGAAGGAATTGAGATAGGGTGCTGAAATTTTGCATAGGGTTGTCTTTTGTCTGCAGGCAGGTCAAGTTCGAAGATGGGATATATCGGTCCACGTTTAGGCATAGCTCTCATATAAGGGTACCCCCCCAATTTTCGGTATTTTGGGATTCTTGAGCGCGTTTTTCAACCGAATTCGCTGAAATTGTGTTCTCCACAAAAAATTATAAATTTAGGTCCACTTTTTCTGGTAGCCCCCATATAACGGTACCTCCTAATTTTCAGTATTTTGGGGTTTTTGTCGTATTTTTCCACCGAATTGGCTGTAATTTAGTACTTTGAGTTCTTAATAGGTTCCAAATCACTCCACAAAAAATTATGAATATATGTCCATTTTTTCTGGTAGCCCCCCATATAAGGGTACCCCCAATTTTCGGTATTTCGGGGTTCTCTAGCGCGTTTTTCAACCGAATTCGCTGAAATTTGGTACATTGAGTTCTTATTAGGTACCAAATATCTCCTCTAAAAATTATAAATATAAGTCCATTTTTTCTGGTAGCTCCCATATAAAGCTACCCAAAAATTTCGGCATTTTGAGGTTCTTGAGCGCGTTTTTCAACCGAAATCACTGAAATTTGGTATTTTGTAGCCGTATATGGAAACAAATCTCCCTACCAAAAATTATAAATAGTCAACCCCTTTTAGGCGTAGTCCCCATATGACCCCATTTTTTATATTTGGTTCTAACACTCTGTTGTAATCATTTCACCGGCGAAGGATATCGAGATAAAAAAAAAACTAGAACGTACGGTTCGATAATGAACTATATGTGAACTATAGCCCGTATTTAGGCTTAGCCGTAGCACCCGTGTGTGAGAGGTACCAGAAGCCATGGACCGATATTCCCCACATTCGGACTTGAACTAAGTTTGGAAGACATAATAAGATGGGATAAAATCAATTTTTTCTGAAACGGATTTGGTCCAAAGAAACATGGCATCTAAAACCAATATTTGGATGAGGCACATTTTCACCATGTGAAAGTTTATACACACTAATTAGCCATAAAGCTGAGGGTATAATTTTCTATTAAAAATTATTGTTTATATAATCGGTTTGTAGAAATGTGCCGGTATAGGTCCATTTTTTGGTATGTTCCCTATATTTTCATTTCAATAACCTGCCAGTATATCTATGGTGGAGGATATTCAAAGTTCGGCCCGGCCGAACATAACGCTTTTTCACTTGTTAAACATTATTTTAATGCATCTACTAGAAAACAAATTATAGCCATGGTGGCGTATACATATCGACAACACTCATACGCATCGGTACCCCCTTTGAGTAATAATTTAAATTAAATTCCAATGAAAATAATGAATGATTTCATAGAATTTCTAAGGAAATCCAATTTTAATTTTTGTTTTGTATCACATAAAATTTGATTGATGCTAATTTAATTAGCTTAAATTACAAAATTACTAAATCCTTTATTACAAAATAACGACACAGACACACACATAGACAAATTGTGCCCATATGCCCCATGGGCTGGCTATTCATACACAACAGATAATTACTAATTGCATTAAAAATATTCCAGGAAAAAAATCCTGGTTCCCTAATTCGATATTAATACTGTTATGTCGATGCACATTATCATTAAGTTAATTTAATACAAAAATTTGTGCCGAACATAATACGTAATGACAAATATGTGGTCAATTTGGAAAATTGATAATTAGTAGAAACATTTTTTTAATGGCCTGAGTATCGGTGATTTTGTAATTAAAATAAAATTTGATTTGGTAAATATTCGTAATTTTATATCCGAGTGCTTAAATTGGGCCTTTAGGGCTTATGGAGAATATTTCAATTTGGGTTCAATACATATTTTTGGCAATGAAATGTTGAAATTATTTGGAATTAAAGAGGTATTTGGAATTGTGAATGTGAATTATAAACTGATGAGTTGAACTACCAGAGAAAGTATTCGCCGATAAGTTGAGACACGTTGAATCAGCCGGAAATTCGTACAGACAAAGCGAATGCCAGGACTTTTTCATTGACCTGTGGTGTTTGAGATCATTCCAAGAATAACCTAAAGAGCGAATGCCAGGACTTTTTCATTGACCTGTGGTGCTTGAGATCATTCCAAGAATTAACCAAAGAGTCAGGGTGTCTACTATCGGCGAGGTGCAGGATTTGATTTGGGAGAGAGACTGCACCAACGACTGAAGGTCGATAATGTTTGTATAGATAAACTAACGGGTCAAAAAGTCTATAATATGCGTTCATCGAAGACCTGTAGAGATCTGGAGAATTCAACGGATGTGCTAAAATGTTATGGAGTACACTACAGGGTATACGAAGAATCTATGAGTCTTTATAGATAACATGAAGAGTTATGGAACCTAATGTTATAAATCCGATTAGCTATACGTTCAGAAAAGCCATGGAACTCTATTTAGATGAACCGAAGGGCTAAAGAGGCTATCATATTCATGACTAGCGAATTTCAATAGAGCAACATAAGAAAAATCTTTACCCATAACTTTCAGGACTCCGGAGTATTTCAAGGATAACCTAAACACCCTGGAAACTAGGTACGAGGGGCCACACATTTTTCATAGAGAAGCTGAAGAGCTAAAGAATCTGTCAGAAATTAACTGAATAGCTAGCGAGTCTGTGCTGAATTAGTGGAAGGACTGGAGAGTCGTTCGTTGTAAAGCTGAGGTGCCAGGAAGTCTTTAGCGACAGGCTAAAAGTTCCAAAAATATGCTGTAGACGAGCTGAGTCAATCGGAGATGAGCTAAAGGTTTACTAAGTATATAATATGCGTTCTAAAAGACCATGGAACCGGATGGCCAGGAAGTCCAACTATAAGTTCTGAAATGAATGGATAGGTTCCGACAGACCAGAAAATCGTTCACAGAGAAGATGAATAGCTAGGGAACGTGTACAGATAGGCTAAAAGTCAAGGACTATATGCAGATGAGCGCAAGCACTAAGGACTCTGTCAGAGATGAAGGGAGATTCAATTACTGTCAAGCTGAGGAGACAGGGAGTCTTCGCCGACAAGTAAAATGCTACGGAAGGCTTTATAGATAAGTTGAGGGTTCGGGGAGCCTATCGAAAACAAATTGAAGCTCAATTACTCAATGGCCTGCAGGAGTCCTTCGGAGTTGAAATGACGGTCCAGGAAGTCTATAGGAAGTTATATAAAAGCTATGCAAAAAGCTGGTACACTCAACGTCGAGCTAAAGGACCTGGGATTTTGTATCGTCGTGCTGAAAGGAAAGAACATTTTTTTTTTTTGGGAGTCTATCATAGATATTCTAAAGATCCAGAGTGACTTCAACGACCATCTAAAGAGTTTGTATAGATGAAATAAAGGGTCTGGAAGTCCATATAGAACAGTTGAAGCACCATGTACTCTAGGAAAGGTGTACTGAAGGGCTGAGATTATGTCGAGGTCATGCTGAGGAGCCATCACCACACTAAAGGTTCCTAAATTCAATATATACGTTCTGAAGAGATCAGTGAGTCTATGGTAGAAAAGACAGGCCATGGAGTCAATCAGCTCGATGGTGTTCGAATAGGCAAGCTGAAGCCCTGGGAGACAAAAAAATACGACCTATGGGGCAATGGAGTTCTCAATGATGAGCTGAAGGATCAAGAAGTGTGTATAGAGGAACGGAAGGTCCAATGAGTGTGTATAGAGCACCTAAAAGTCCTTGTAGTCTTATCAAAGATGGGCCAGATGATATTATGGAAAACGATAAGGAGTCAATAGCTTTGCCGACGTTCTGATGAGTTAGAGCGTCTCGAGAAATTTATATAGGTGATCTCAGTCTGGTCTGAAAATATTTTCCCATTAAGTATAGAATCAAAGAGTGTTTTATAGACAAGCTAAAAGGCCAGACAGTCTATGAAGTAGATCTAAAGGACTAAGAAGAGTATCATAGTCATTTTTGGAACTCTGAAGTTAGAGAGTCTTTCGAATTTGAGGGCCACGAAATAATTATAGGCGAGCTGTGAGTCTGGTCAAGAATTCTCTATATTTGGGGTGAAACAACCAGAAAACAACCATTTAAGTTTTTGAGACCATTTTTTCGATTATCTGCGCGGTTTTGGAGATTGTCTTTAGGACTCAAATATACCAGAAGATAGATCAGAGGCAAGTATTTAATGCAAAGATCATTCCAAAGGCCATTAGAGACATCAGGTAGTCTATTAGAGACTACGGGTAGTCTATAGAATGCGAATGGTTGATATTTCAGAGATATGGAATGCTGAAGGCCAGGGAGTCCATTAGAGCAGATTTAAAGAGTCAAAGAATTTTTTGATTATCTGAAGGGAGTTGTCATTCGAAAGGACATGGAGATAATAGAAGACTATTGAAAAACCTGCAACCGTATTAGAGACAAGGTGAAGGTCGATAAAGTTGTTTATATGTATAACTTGCAGAGGCGAGGACCTAGAAGGACATGCAGAATTATTAAAGGTAAAAGGAGATTCAATCAGAGGAGTTATATAAACCAGAGAGCCCACGGACTTTTAAGGATTCCATGGAGTCTATAGAAGACGATTGAATGACCTGCAGATATAATAGAGGCAGGCTAAAGGTCTATAAAGTCCTAGATATATAACCGGATGAGCCCAATTACCTTGATGGAGGTTTATTAAAGGAGGTTGTCATTCGAAAGGACATGGAGATAATGGAAGACTATTAAAGAACCTGCAACCGTATTAGAGACAAGGTTAAGGTCCATAAAGTGGTTTATATGTATAACCTGCAGAGGTCAGGATCTAGAAGGACATGCAGAAGGACATATTAAAGGTAAGAGGAGGTTCAATCAGAGGAGGTATATAAACCAGAGAGCCCAAGGACGTTGAAGGATTCCATGGAGTCTATAGAAGGCTATTGAATGACCTGCAGATATAATAGAGGCAGGCTAAAGGTCTATAAAGTCCTCCATATATAACCGGAAGAGCCCAAGTACCTTGATGGAGGTTTATTAAAGGCAAGCTGAATATCCATAACATCGTTTGTATATAACCTGAAGAGGCCAGGAAGATTTTATCGTCTAGAAAATTTCACTGCATCGTCGAAAGCCTTGGAATCTACATGAGAAGTTCAAGAGCCGGCGAACCAAGGATTCCACTTTAACGAGATGGCGTATCGGTTAAAGGGCCACCAAGTCTATAGAAGACACGAAGACCTGGGAGTATCTCAGGTGTTTTAAAAAATGTGTAAGAAATCAGCTTTTAGGTTTTTAAAAAATATCCTCTTCCCATGAAATACATTTAACTCTAAGCGTATGATAAATGCTTTTTCATATTTACCCACCTATTACGTATACGTCCCTATGTACTTCCCTATTAGTATCACTTATACGCATCGTTGGTAAGTGAACATGAATTAATGTAATTTCTTGTGTAGTTGCTGATTAAACACAAACAGCAAATATTATCTGCTATTCGCAATAAATTGTGCAACGTGATACTGACAAAAAACTTCATTTTCCCTCTTCCTGACTCTCTGCTTTCAACACACTATTAAACTGATAACAAATAAAACATACATACACAGATATATTTTTGTATGTTCATATTTGATTAGTTGTAAATCCCTCACATTTTTTGTTGCGCTCACAATACAAATGCAAAGAAAAAAACTATAAAAACGTATGAGTATGGGAGTTATTTGTTTGAATTTTTTCAATGGGATTTAAAATGAATAAATAAATCGTATATCACAGAAAAAAAGTCGCACACACACACATTGGCAAACATACCGCAAAACATTGTGTATAACATCATGGCATTATAACCATGTCCGGGAACACGTTTTCGAGTTACAATAAAAAAATTCGTATGAGTTTATTTTTTTAATGAAGGAATTACTTACACAGAAAAGTACGAGTATGTGGAGGGAAAGTTTTCCATCTTCATATTTCTTTTTTATGCCGTATTTGTTGATGTAAAAGATTATAGAATTGTAATATATATGAATCTTGATTTTTAGTTACCTGTAAATAGAGAGGAAAAGAGATATAAAAATTAATTGGTTGCTAGAATTTAGAAAAATATTGGAATTAGAATCTAAAATATTAAAAATATGCAAAACAACCTTTTCGAGCTATGAAGCGTATGACTAACGACACTATGTAGACGCCCCATGGTCTCTATGTAGGAGCTTAAGAACATTGTAGATGAGTTATTAAGCAGGGAATTATTGGAAGATTAGTTGGCGAGTCCTTTCACAGAGAAGCTGAAGATCCAAGGAATTTACATAGAGGGACTTAAGGGCCAGAGAATAGAGCCAAAGATAACTGGCTCTATTATAAAGATTCTCTAGTCCACAGAGAAGCTGAAGATCCAAGGAATTTACATAGAGGGACTTAAGGGCCAGAGAATAGAGCCAAAGATAACTGGCTCTATTATAAATATTCTCTAGTCCACTATTAAGATTCTCGAGTTTTTTGAGTCCCCTAGTCTTAAGGTCCAAAGAATCTTTATAGTAGAGCCACAGAAAACGTCGAGTTTTTTGAGTAATTAATCGATAAACTCAAGGATCTGGTAGTCCTTTGCGAATCGAAGGGCCATGGACTTCATTATAGGTTATCGAAAGGTCAGATACTCAATTATAAACGAGCTTAACATTCAAAGAGTAATTGTGGGAGAAGTGAGTCCATGATAGGGAATTGAATAATATTATAATACTTCCGTAATATGATGCCTATATACAGAAGTATAATGTCTAGGACGACAGAGCAATGAATAATGCTATAATACTTCCCTCCTATTGTGCGTATGACTAACGACGCCACGTATACGTTCCATGGTCTAAGCTTTAAACCCTTTAACGTGATTATAGGTGTGGTATAGGCCGAGAAAGATTAGCAGATAGGTCAGGGAATATTTCACAGAAGAGCTGAAAGTCTTGCAAGCCGTTCACAGGGAAGCGGAAATTATGGGGAGTTCATCACATAGAGGGGCAGTGTGTCTTGATAGTAGAGCTAAATAGGGAAAATATACATTTCATAGAGGAGCAGAAGCACTGCGAGTCAATATAGAGAGAAGTTTAGAAGGTAATTATAAAACGATAGACCAATGAATAATACTCTAGTACTTCTCTCTTATGGTGCGTATGATTAACGACGCAACGTATACGTTCCATGGTCTAAGCTCTAAACCCTTTAACGCCATGATAGATTTGATATATGTCGCGAAAGATTAGCAGATAGGTCAGGGAATATTTCACAGAAAGTCTTGCAAACCGTTCACAGGGAAGCTAAAATTATAAAGAGTTCATCACATAAAGGGGCAGTGGGTCTTAATAGTAGAGTTAAAGGGAAAACATACATTTCATAGAGGAGCAGAAGCACTGCGAGTCTCTATAGAGGTATAAAATCTAGAAGGTCATTATAGAATGATAGAACAATGAATAATATTATAATACTGCCCTCCTATTGTGCGTATGATTAACAACGCTACTTATACGTTCCATGGTATAAACACTTTAACGTCATTACAGATGTGGTATAGCACGAGAAAGATTAGCAGAAAGGACAGGAAATATTTCACAGAAGAGCTGAAATATTTCCTGTCCTATCTGCCGGTCACAGGGAAACTGATGTTATTGGGAGTTCACATAGAGGGGCAGTTTGTCATGATGGTAGAGCTAAATAGGGAAAATACATATTTCATAGACGAGCAGAAGGACTGAGAGTCAATAGAAAAGATCTCAAAGACCGTGGAATCTATCATAGACAAGTTTAATGCCTAGAATTGGCCATAAATAATATTAAGAACGAGCTAAAAGCCGAGGAAGTCTTTTACAGAGAAGCTGAAGGAGCACAGTTTTAGCTAAGGATGTAATGTTCCATTCAAAACGAAGCTGAAGGACCAGGGAGTACATGACCGCATATCTCTATGACAAGGCAAGATATAAGAAACGAGCTGAATGGACGAATTAAAATAATTTGGTGTTTCTCTTGATCGATCAAAAAGGATTGCAGCCCATGTATACAATGTAAATCGACGGGAGTTATTTTAAGGCAAGTTGAAGGTATGTTAGCCGACAATAGGCGTAGTAAAGGACCAACTATGAATGTACCACTGATGAGCTGAGGGTAAGATACATAGGTAGACTCATATGAAGAGATAGTGAGGTTTCATCGGACTGCTGAAGGTCTAGGGAGTCAACCATAAGGTAATTATGGTAGGTAAAATACCATATGAGTCTACCACAGACGAGCTGAGGGATCAATTAGTTTCTATTTACAAGCTGAAGTAATGGTGCGCATGATTGACGACGCTATGTATACGCTTCATGGTCCATATTTAGAACTTCAGCCCTGGATGGCAATATTAAATAGAAATGGAAGAGGACGGATGTTCTTCAAAGATAAGCCGAGTCGTCAGGTATTATTTCATAAGCCTGTATCGACTACCTAAAGAACGAGTGAACTTATGAAAGATAGCCTGAAGGCTAGAACAGCATATAGAATTCACAGAACATTGCAGGGACCAGGAAGTCAATAAAGCAGAGTTGAAAGCCCAGGAATTCTTTATAGATAGGATCAGGACCCATCTGTCTATCGCATACTTATTGACGAGCAAACGAACCTGGAAGTCTTTACCGAAGTGCAGTAATATGAGGGAGTCTATATAGTCGAACTGAAGGATATCTGTTATAGATACATTAAAGGATCTGTTATAGAAGAGCTGAAGAAACAAATGTCACAAGAACCCACAAAACTGTCAACGAAAAGGTAAGGCTAAAAAATTTCTTGCAAGACATTCAGTAACAGCTAAGGGTCAGGACATGACTCAGTGACTCTAAGACAGAGAGACTCTTACAGACATTCTGAAATGCCAAATATGTTTCCTAGGGAAGTTAATGGACCAAAGAGAATATATATATATATATATATATATATGATCGGAGCCTTTAGAAAAATGAGCCAAATATTTACCAAGGCTCTTAACTGATATTCTGAAGTTCCGGGAAATCATTTGAAACCCACTGAAGGTTGACGGATACTATGAGTTGGCGGAAGATCTTATAAAAACTGAAGGTCTCTAACAAACACACAGAAGAACCAGTTTATGGGTCTACATAGATGAACTAAAGGGGCAGATAGTCTATCAGAACAACTGAAGAATGAAGATTTATCGTATAACTGTCTAAAATTCCACGATGTTCATAGAAGAGGCTGAAGATTTTCAAGAATTGAAAACTGAATGATCAGCCCTCTAATATATCTGCAGGTTCTTCAGTAATCTTCCACTGAAACCATGGCCTATGGAATGATCTGGTGTATTGAAGTCCTAAGGACAATTTCCAAAGCCGTTCAGATGATCGAAAAAAATCTCTGATTCTTAAGATCTGCTCTGATGGACTCCCTGGCCTTCAGGTTTTTTTTTCCCAACCTCCCTGTCGTCTTTTATTGACTCGGTGCGTCTTGAGATAATATCATATCGATTCACTGACCCTGCCTGCCCGTGGGTATGATGAGGCTTTTTGATAAAGACTCCATGGATGTCTGCATGTCCTTGAGCTTATTGCATATAGACTAACTGGTCCTCGACATTCGGATACTCTCTCGACTTTCATCTGGTTCATAAAAGACACATTGGTCCTTGGGAGATTTTTGAAGGATGACCAGGCTATAAAGGAATATATGGCTCATCAGTTCGGATTAAAGGCCTTTAAACTTAAATATATGTAGATTACCCGGATCTTGAAATAATCTGTAATATATGTCTATAGAAGACGTCTTATGAGGCAGGGATTCGTTCTTATACAACCTGGAGAACCATTGAGCTTGCATAATTAAAATGAAGGGCCAGGAAGTCTGTGTGACGCAACATACGAACCAGGCATTTTAAGAGAGGCAGACTGAAGGTCGGATAGTCTTTTACAGACTAGTTAAAGGTTCAGGAATTCTATAAGAGACAGACAGTAGACCTACCGGAGGAGATAGAGAGGTATCTGGAATGTCACTCGAACTATAGCAGCCGTCAGAAGGACTAGTAGGGTTATCAGAGATAATCCGAAGAGTCTGGTAGTATTTAATCATTGAACTGAGTCACCAATGTGTTTATATAGAGGTATTCTAGATGAACCAAATGACCAGAGAGTATCTAAAAGACCTCGGGTCTATAGGAGATGTCTTATAAGCCATGGAATCGTTCTTATACAACAAAGAGGACCATTGAGCTTGCATAGCTATTTAACGCAACATAATAACCATACAATTTAATAGAGGCAAACTGAAGATTGGGTAGTCTTTTACAGACTAGTTTAAAGTTCAGGGATTCTATAAGAGACAGACAGTAGACCCACCGAATGAGATAGTGAGGTTTTATCGAATAGCTGAAAGTCGATTGCCTGGGCTCATTATGGTCTGGGGTTAGTGAGTCAAATGGAGAGTATCTGGAACGCCACGCGAACTGTAGAAATCGGCTGAAGGTCTAGTAGGGTTATCAGAGACAAGTCGATGAGCCTGGTAGTTTTTAATCGTTGATGCAGAGGGGTTTTATATAGATAAATGATGAAGGTATTCTAGATGAATTTAATGACCAGAGAGTATCTGAAAGACGTCAGGTCTATAGAAGACGTCTTATGAGCGAAGGATTCAGTAATATACAACATGGAGGACCATTGAACTCGCATAGTTAAAATGAAGGGCCAAACAACCTGAAGGTCGGATAGTCTTTAACAGACTGGTTGAAGGTTCAGGGATTTTATAAAATACAACTTTAGACCCGCCTGAAGAGATATTATCGAACAGCTTTACGTCCAGGGAGTCGATAATAAGATCATTATGGGCAGTGAGTCAAATGGAGTTTATCTGGAACGCCACGCGGGCTATATAAGTCGGCTAAAGGGCTAGTGGGGTTATCAGAGACAATCCGAAGAGCCTGGTAGTCTTTAATCGTTCGGCTGCGGAACTAAGGTGTTTATATAGATAAAAGGACCTTAAGGATCTGAAGTACCAGAATATGCAGAAAGTCTGTGTGAAAAAGTGATTCAGGAATTATTTATCGATTGACTGTAGTATGACAAGGAAGTGCATCATAACATTTTGGAAAGTTAGTGAGTCAATCGAAATCTATTTGAAAGTCGTCTACAGAAGACCAGAATAACTATCTGAGACTCCATACGTTTCGCGATTAGGCTATCTGAAGGGTCAAAAACGTTTATTGAGATGATCTGGACCCATGAAAACCTGAAGAATCACAGAGTGCTGTACACACTATTAATTATTAGAACTAAGAAAAAAATGCAGGAGAGCAGTTTAAGGGAAATCATTAATTACATTTTTCCCGTTGATTCTTAAATAATGTCCTCGTTTTTTTTTTTTTTTTTTTTTTGCTTACTCTCATGAAGTTCAGTTAATTACCAGTCAATATCATAAATATATTTACAATGTCACACCAAATGACATTCTATCCATCAATAATTCTCATATCTCGTTCAAAGTGATTTATGTGATTCGTCACCATACCATTTGTATGTGTGTCATCTATATGACATCCATTAAAGGACTTTATCACAGCTAAGCAAAAAAAAAAAAACGAGGCAGACTCAATTTAACAGCTTTTTCCATCATGTTAATCATTTATATGCTCTGATATTTTAATTTGTCACCCCACACCCCGCCTTGTGCCTTGCCTCCTCCATTTCATTACAATTTCATGAAATTAACACACTGTGACGTATTAGTAATATTAATTAAATAACCATATGGCGTATGATTGACGCAGATACACACACACTTAATTATATATTAATCATGCGTATGGTGGTACGAGAGTGAGTGATGAAAGGGGGAGACAAATTGTGAGGATGATAATTGAGAGAGAATTTATGAAAGTAAATTAGAAAGGATTTGGAAAATAATATTTGGAGGGAGGAAGTTCGAAAACAACCATTCAGAAGGTTATAGAAGTCATTTTGACACTGCTGAAAGGTTAGGGAGTTTATTATAGCCAGTTTAAAGATGTAGGTAGTCAATTTTTTCCAGGTTCAGGTAGTTTACATGTACAGATATAAAGGCCTCTAAGCCGAACTGATGGACCATTTAGTCTTTCGTGGAGAAGCTAAGGGGACAGATAGGCTCGATAAACTTCCTTAGGATTTATTAGTCTATATAAGGCAAGATGAAGAGCAAGGTAAAAATAAAACTTGTTCAGAAGCGAGCAGAAGTTAGTCAAACACAGCTGTAAGATAAGGGAGTCTGTAAGGAAAGTTAAAATATCTCGGGAATATATTACAGATTATTTCAAGATCCTGGTAGTCTACATATACAAGTTTAAAGGCTATTATGGTGAACTGATGAGCTATATATTCCTTCATAGTCAGGTCAGCCTTCAATATACCAGAAAGTGAATCAGAGGCAAATAATCAATGCCGATATCATTCCAAAGGCTATTGTTTCCGTAGAAGATTACTGAAGAATCTGCATATATATTAGAGACAAGCAGGGAGGTTACATTGAAATTCTGAATGCCATGGAATCTATTAGAGACTTCAGGTAGTATATTAGAGACTTTAGGTAATCTATTAGAGACATCAGGTAGTCTACTAGAGGCTACAGGTAGTCTATTGTAGACTCGACGTAGTCTATTGGATACTCGAGGTAATCTATAAGAGGTTTCAGGTAGTCTATGGAAGGCGACAGGTAGATACTTCAAAGAAATGGAATGCTTTGAGAAGTTGTAAAGAACCAGGGATTTTTTCGATTGGGTCAGCAAGACCATCAGGGAGAAAATCAGAGTCAAATGTATAATTCAGAGGCAATTAGAATGGTCATGTAGACAATAAAAGACTCTTGAAGAACCTGCATCGATTTTAGAGGCAAGGTGAAGGCCCATTAAAGTCGTTTATATATAACCTGGAGAGACCATTGACCTAGAAGGATTTATAAAAGGCAAGCTAAAAGTCCATAATATGGTTTGTATATAACCTGGAGAGCCCAAGGCCTTTGAAGCAATCCATGGAGTCTATGGATGGCTTTTGAACGACCTGTAGATATATCAGAGGCAGGCTGAATGTCTATAAATCGTTAATATATAACCCGGAGAGGTCAGGGAGATTTTATCAACAGGAAAATTTAATTTTCATTGCTGAAAGCCTTGGGGTCTACGAGAAGTCCAAGAGCCCGGCGAACCAAGGATTCCACCTTAACGAGATGGAGAGCCGGTTAAAGGACCACAATGTGTATAGAACACACGAAGGTCTGGGGATCTCTCAGAGAATTCCTAAAGGGTCAGAGAGTTGTATCGATTGACGCATCGTATTATTGATTGCACTGTAGACAATAGAAGACTATTGAAGGACCTGCAACGATTTTAGAGGCAGGTCGTTTATATAACCTGAAGAGACCATTGACCTAGAAGGATTTATAAAAGGCAAGCTAAAAGTCCATAACATAGTTTGTATATAACCTGGAGAGCCCAAGTGCTTTGAAGGAATCCATGGAGTCTATGGATGGCTTTTGAATGACCTGTAGATATATCCGAGGCAGGCTGAATGTCTATAAAGTCATTAATATATAACCCGGAGAGGTCAGGGAGATTTTATCAACAGGAAAATTTAATTTTCATTGCTGAAAGCCTTGGGGTCTACGAGAAGTCCAAGAGCCCGGCGAACCAAGGATTCCACCTTAACGAGATGGAGAGCCGGTTAAAGGACCACCATGTGTATAGAACGCACGAAGGTCTGGGGATCTCTCAGAGAATTCCTAAAGGGTCAGAGAGTTGTATCGATTGACGCAACGTATTATTGATTGCACTGTAGACAATAGAAGACTATTGAAGGACCTGCAACCTGAAGAGACCATTGACCTAGAAAGTTTTATAAAAGGCAAGCTAAAAGTCCATAACATAGTTTGTATATAACCTGGAGAGCCCAAGGATCTTGAAGGAATCCATGGAGACTATGGATGGCTTTTGAACGACTTGAACGACTTGTGATATATCGAGGCAGGCTGAATGTCTATAAAGTCATTAATATATAACCCGGAGAGGTTAGGGAGATTTTATCGACAGGAAAATTTCATTTTCATTGCTGAAAACCTTGGAGTCTACGAGAAGTCCAAGAGCCCGGCGAACCAAGGATTCCACTCTCCTCGAGATGGAAAGTCGGTTGAAGTACCATCATGTCTATAGAATACACGAAGGTCTGGCAATCTCTCAGAGAATACTTAAAGAGTCAGGGAGTTGTAGCGATTGACGCAACGTATTATTGATTGCACTGTAGACAATAGAAGACTATGGAAGGACCTGCAACGATTTTAGAGGCAAGTCGTTTATATAACCTGGAGAGGCCATTGACCTAGAATGATTTATAAAAGGCAAGCTTAAAGTCCATAACATAGTTTCTACATAACCTGGAGAGCCCAAGTGCTTTGAAGGAATCCATGGAGTCTATGGATGGCTTTTGAATGACCTGTAGATATATCCGAGGCAGGCTGAATGTCTATAAAGTCATTAATATATAACCCGGAGAGGTTAGGGAGATTTTATCGACAGGAAAATTTCATTTTCATTGCTGAAAACCTTGGAGTCTACGAGAAGTCCAAGAGCCCGGCGAACCAAGGATTCCACCTTAACGAGATGGGGAGTCGGTTGAAGGACCGACGAAGGTCTGGGAGTCTCTCAGAGAATACCTAAAGGGTCAGGGATTTGTATCGATTGGCGCAACGTATTATTGATTGCACTGAAGAGTATCTAAACTGGGCCACGGTCTACATAAGATGGTTGAAAGACCGGTATGTCCATCTGAAGGGCCACAGGGTCATTTGGAGACAACCTGCAGGTCCTAAGACTCATGAAGACGACATTAAGGCCTTAGAATCTATATGAGAATATCTTAAGGGCCAGAGGGTTGTATCGATAGACTTAACGTCTTACTGATTCCACTGGAGAGTATCTAGAGTGTCTCACGGTCTTTAGAATATGGCTGAAAGACCAATTGGAGACAACCTGCAGGTCCTAAGACTCATGAAGATGACATTAAGGCCTTAGAATCTATATGAGAATATCTTAAGGGCCAGAGGGTTGTATCGATAGACTTAACGTCTTACTAATTCCACTAGAGAGTATCTAGAGTGTCTCACGGTCTTTAGAATATGGCTGAAAGACCAATAAAGCTTCACAGAGTAAATCGGGGACAACTTGCATGCCCAAGGACTTAACATATATGAACTGGAGGATAATGATTCTATGGAAGGCTGGGGAGTCTATTCGAGGAGATCTAAAAAACCGATTAGGTGAAGGCTCCGGGAGGCAATCAGGTCTATAGAAGTGGGCTAAAAGACTAGCATATCTATCAGATACAAACTGAAGGGTGCAAAGATTTTTCTACCACGACCTGCAGGGCCAAAGATCACATATGTATTATCTAAAGGGGATTCCTTCATCTGAAGGGCTCCTAAGTCCAAAGAAAGTCGAAGTCTAAGAGTCTGGAAGTCGTGCATAAACATCCTGGACAATCATCCTGGGACAATTGAAGAATTATGGAAGTTAACAGAGTTAGAAGAGCCTGCAATTTTATAATTGATGGAGAGGAGTTCGTGTCTCCTCTAGGGCGAGAATTTGTCAATCACATCCTTATCATAATCTGTAACTATTAAATAAATATATTTTTAACAAAAATATTTTCCCCTTAAATTTCCATAATAAAAATATTTTAAACAAAAGAAATTTTATGTCCTTTGTCCTCTCTGAAAAGCCTTCCATTATCTATAGATTATCTTTTGCAAAGGCATGCACATATCCTTTCAATGTAAGAGTGGTGCACATACATACATGCACATGTGCATGTGCCATGCAAACAAAAGATAATGTGAAAAATTATGAAAAAGTTTTTCATCTCTGTCTAATGAAATTTGTTTGCCCGACGACCTGATTGTCTGAGCATGTGTCTGGAAATTTATGGCATTGAAATTCCAAAAAACAAAAAATATTTTTGAAATTTTTCAAAAGCATTAAACTATGAACTACTGCAAAAAAAACGAAGAACTTATATAATGCACTTGTTTCCGAACAGACTAGAAAGTTTTCTATTCGGTTACGAAAACAATTTCATAAGGTCAATAAGGGCTAATATTTTTTTTTTAGATTTTTGGGGAGGGGAAAAAGTTTTCCTAAAGCTGCAGCTGATGCAAGGAAGATGAAGAAGATTTTTCAGAGACAAAATGGAAACAAAGGAAGCAATCAATATCGAAGCTGAAGGGTCAGGAAGTATTTCGTAGAGAAAGTTCAGAAGGTATCTCGCAGAGAGGTATAGGATCAGATTATATAGTCGATAATCCCAATGGCCCGGGAGTAGACATGAAGAAGGATGGCTCCCTCATCCTCTTCATCGATTGCGATCTGACGTTCCGGGGATGCAATATTGTCGAGCTGATGAGACAGAAAACCTTTCATAGAGTGGTGAGGGACCAAGTATCATATGATCGCTGTGGAGCTAAAGGGCCAGCATATGTGAAAGTTTTCTGGCTTCCTGAAGGGCGAGTGAGTGTGTCATAGATGAACTAAACGGTTCAGAGGTCCTTATAAACTAGCATTGGAATGTGTTTTCGATTATCTGAGTGGGTCAGCACGAAGATTAAAAGGGGTCAGGAAGAAAATCAGAGACAAATATCTACTGCCGAGAGCATTCGATATATATATATATATATATATTAGAGGCAAGCTGAAGGTCCTGCAGGAGGCAGAAAGATTTCATCGAAAAGCTAAAGAATCAGGGAGTCTAAATTGGCCAGCTGAAGCGTTCGGAATGCATATATATGGGAAAGCTGAACAACGAGGTGGGCATTACGGTCGAGCTGAAGTATTTGTCCTGCAGGAGGCAGAAAGATTTCATCGAAAAGCTAAAGAATCAGGGAGTCTAAATTGGCCAGCTGAAGCGTTCGGAATGCATATATATGGGAAAGCTGAAGAACGAGGTGGGCATTACGGTCGAGCTGAAGTATTTGTAGGACTTTAAAATGATCTGAAGGTTCAGAGAGTGTAACATAGTAGCTTATATGGTTCGGGTTCAGAAAATCTTTATAGACTATCAGAAGGAACAGCTAATATATCAAGGAGGCGATCAGACACATTAACGAGTCTTTCGGAAAGACAACCTTAAGGCTATGGAGTTTTCAGAGAGTCTATCTGATGTATTGAGGAACCTTCCGAATCGAGCTAAAGGTTCAAAGAGCGTTTCTTCGTTTACCTGAAGATTCTGAGAGTCTATATAAATTTTTTGAAGAACCATTATATATGTATTGAAAGCTATATGGGGTATTATAAGTTCGGAAAGTCTTTTATAGTTGTAGTAACTGGGTCTGGGAGCCTATTTTAGACAAGCTTAGGAGTAGGGTGTAATTTAAGACGAGTTGAAGATCAGGGAGCTTTTATATATAATCCAAAAATTCATAGATTTATCTCAGAAAAGCTGAAGGTTTGGAAAGTGAGTCAGAGAGAATTTATTTTCGACGAACTGAAGGGTCACGGAATCCACGGAATATACCAGCTGAAGGATTTGGGAATATTTCTAATAGAAACTAATGAGCCAGAAGGAAAATGTTGAAAACCTGAAGAATCAGGGAGTTATTACGGATGCCCTCTAGAGCCAGATAATCCATATAGGTAAGATTAAATACCATATAGCCTATATGCCCGAGCTGAAGGGATGAAAAGTGCATCATATATAAGCTGAAGTGTCAGGCCGCCTATATAGATGTGATATAGCGCCAGGGTATTATTAGAGAAAGAACTGGAGAATGAAAGTGTATGTCTCAGATTCTGGGACTCCGTCATAGATGTGCTGAAAATTGTACGAGTCCATCAGAGACGAGATGAGTCGTTCATATGGCCATGGAGGAGAGGAGCTGAAGTACCAAAGTGTGTTTCTAAAATTATCTGAAAGGTCTAGATGTCCACAATAGATGAACTGAAAATTCTGTAAGTCATTCATAGACGATCAGAAGGCTCTGTGAGTCTTTGTAGACAAGGTGAAGGGTCAGGGATGTTTTCATAAATAAGCTGTAGGTACAGGGCCCATATAGATAAGCTCTGAAACTAGACGTCCTATTTGAAATTGCTGGAGAACCAGATAATGCATTTTAGATGGTCTGAGATGCAACACATTTTATTTTACATGAGATGCAGGTCCACTGAGGATCAATGAATCCAAATGGACGTTCTGAAGGGATTCTAAGAGATTCCGCTATATTGGAAACGAAATGTTAAGTGGTTTCATTTATGGACAGACAATGGTCAGGTTTTCTATCATAGACAAAATTAATAGATCAGAGAATTTCATCTCTCTTGAAGCAATAAGTTTTCCCAAGACAGTGGAAGATTTGGGCCGGCCTTTATTGATAAACAGAAGGCAAAGGATCCTTTCGATAGCAACCTAGACCTCATAAAATCCTATGTCTGTTGGAATCGATATAAGAAACGTTTTTATGTAAAGCTCCTAAAGTTAAGTTCCGCATATCGGCGAGCTAGAGTGTCAAACTAAGTACTAAAAAGTCTTAATTCGGATGACCTGGAGGCTATTTTGTGTTTGTTTTTTGAATAATGTGGATACAAAAGATCTGAACTACAAATAATTTATATATGGACGTGCGATATGTTGGGAAGCGGGAGGATGAGAAGTCTTTTAATGGAGAACAAGAAGTTGGGAAGTTTCCTGTTCGAAAAAATTTGTATCTATGTAAAGTCGATAAAATATCCGGCGGTCGTTCATGTCGTCTGAATTTTTGATCCTTTGGATCGTCTACAATGACTAGCTAACCTACTGCCTGTCTCCATTAGCTAGCTTCATGGCCACCCTGTCTATCCTAATATACTACCTGATACTTCAGTTGGTCTACGATAGATTCAGTTCATTTCTAAGCTCTCAGTCAAACTTTTAACCAGCTGATAGCTTATAGTCTGTTCAGATTTTCGAAACAGGTTTAGCTAGCTGATCCATAAACTTCACGGCCTTAACAACCAATTTGAAGAGCCAAAGGACTTTCATGGGTGAACTGAATGATCTGGGGGATTTGTATACGATGAGGACGGTCAGAGAAGTTCTAAATAGAAACTTCGGTATACATCCGGTTCAGACCGATGGTGTGTTATTAAGGATCCCTTAGTTAACCTATGAAGGTCTACCTAACCTTCAGTTCAAGTACCTGTCTCCTTTTAGCTAGCTTCAGGACTATTTTGTCTTTCCTTAAAGACTAGTTGATATCTCAGTTCGTCCATGAATTATTCGCTTTTCCTGTATACTCAGTTGATTCTTTATAGTCTATTCCGATTTCCTATTGGTGTGCGAAAGACAACTTGTGGTTCTGGCGGACAATGAAAAAATTCTCAGGTCTTTGAAGCATCAATGAAATACCCACTGCGTTCAGATAGCCTTAGAGAGAATTCCTGACTACCTGGCCCTGGAATGGCTACCTAACCTTATGTTCAATTACCTGTTTCCTTTTTGCTAGATTAGGGACTACCTTATGTTTCATGAACGATACTTCAATTCGTGTGGTAAAGACTGACTTCATCTCAAAGCTCCTCGTGGTTCAGCACTGTTGATCACCTTATCCTTTATATTCTGTTTAAATTATTTAAACAGGTTTAACTAATCGATCCCTAAGCTCCCCGGTCTTTCAACTGAACTATATTGCCCTCAATAAACAGACTTTGTGCTCTCCCTTAGTATCACGATAGACTTTATGGTCGTTCAGCTCTTCACGATAGACGTTCAGCCTAGTCCTTTAGCTTGCCTACGAAGGACTACCTGGATCCTCAGACATTCTTCTTCAATTTGTCTATGAAACTATCTGAACCTTTAGCTCATAAATTAAATCATACCTTATCCTTTAATTATTGAACAACTACCAGGAAATCAGTTCCTCTATGAAAAACACTTGGGTCTTTGGTTCGTCTATACAGATTCTATTCCAGATCCCCCTGTAGCCTCTTCTATCACAGAAAACACCTGGTAATTCAGCTCAGCTTATTCCTTCTAGTCTGTTCAGATTTTTCTGCTTAGATATGAGATACAAAAGGCGGTTTAGCATACCTTTCAAAAATGTTGAGGTTCCTCAGTTTGTGTGCGGAAATACCCATTGCAGTCAAATCACATCAGAGTAAATTTTGATTTAGGTTCACCTCAGAGAGATCTATTGAGTTTTTCCTATATAAGGTTACATGGTCTTACAACTAGTCTGGAAACGACTTTCGGGCCCTTCGTTAATTAAAGAGTTTATACAGAAGAGCTGCATTTCAAGTAATTCCTACGTGGACCTGATTGTCTAACTCTCTTTTTACCTGACTGAAGTCATATTTAATTAACTTAGTAATAATTATTTTTTCCTTAGACCCTTCCATTTGTATCGTATATCCTTTTCTAATTATTTTTAAATACCTTACAGATTTCAAACTAATTTTATACATAATTCAGTTATGGATTTTATGGGGCTATTTCGTTCATTACAGACCCTCTCTCCACCGGCTGATGGTTATCACAAAATTTTGCTGAATTTGTAAAATCGTTTAGCCTTTGCTGTTAGGGGGAGGAGGTCTGCAAAAAAGGTCTCAAAACAAATAAAGATTTTAGAGAGATTAGAAGTGAACAGAAAAACAACAACAACAGCAAAAAAACTAAACTGGAAAGGATGTTGGATGTTGTTACATTTCATCACACACACACACTCACATGCACATGAACATGTTTAGAATAGTTAAATACAGGACCAGTATTTTTTGTAATATTTTTTTTTAGTTGTGGTTGGGGGCAATTTTTCGCCCAATTCCACCAAAAAATTATATGGAGTGTAAAATTAAATGGTTTAGACGATGATGATGTGTATGTCAGAGTGTGTGCGTGTTCACATGTGTGTATGAAAACTCTATGTAGTGAAAGTATGTGTTTGTTGGGTATGTCCCCCTCTGGAACCACTAAAACCATATAGGAAAAAATGTATGGAGCATCCATAGGGCCACAATGAAACTGTTGTCAGCATCGGTGTTAAGCAAACACGAGGCGGTTTTTAATCAAATTTTCATTTTGTGGCAATGACAATGGCATTCAGTGCCGACAGACTGAAGTCTGGCGGGACAGTGAATGGAGGACACAGAAACAAAGTGTAGAACGTGTGAAATTATGAATTTTAAGTGGTAAATTATAATTTGCATTTTTTTGGGAGGATATGTTTTGGGACCATAAACATCCGATAAACTTTTTTACTCTTGTTCTAAAGTAATAGCTTTTGAAAGTTTCACAGACACCCCAGTTCGTCAGGGTACAAATTTGTATGACCATGACCATTTATATAACCTATATAGACTACATAAAAATAGATTGAACCTTCAGCTTATTTGTAAATGCGCTCTGACATTTCCATCCAACTATGTCAAATTCCCAGCCATTCAGACCATGTTTGCCGTATCACTTAATGGTTTCGCCGACCTAAAAAATGTTTGGCGCTTCTGATTGCGCGCTAAAGTCTACCAGGCCTTCAATTCGTCTATGTAATTCTCCTTGACCCATTTCCATGTATGTGAATGATTAACCTGCCAAACTGAATGTCTTTACGCACTTCGTTTGGGCTAGAAGGGCTCTGACGCTCAGCTATTATTTAGGTTTATGTAGATTTCTCCTCCTATAACGGATTTAATGTCCCTTGGACAAATAGTTTCCATATTTTTTAAGAAGTCTACAGAAGATTCTGTGGTTTTATGAATGAATCTGCGATATATCAGTTCAGCTATATATGTTGTCGCACGTCCAAATTCGTGGTTCCTCTGCACGTCTATGAAGACTTCAGACACCTTTATAAAGGACTACCTGACACTTCAATGCGTCCAGATTGCAATTGACCTGAATTCTCCCCATCAAATTCATGGAATATAATTCCCAGTCATTCAACTCTCCTTCATGACTTCACAGATTATTTCTCCCTGGTCCCCCAGATTGCGAACAAATACTACCTGACTTTGACAAATCTCCTTGTCTTTCATTTTTCTACGAAGTATACAAAGATCAGAAACAATTTCAGACCTTAACATAACCCATTGAACATTTGCGAACTTTAGTAACCTTCCAGATTGCCCATAATAGGTGTCTTGATCCTTCTGTCCATGCACGAGAGCCTATTGATATATAAGCTTGCACATAAAAATCTCACAGTCCTTTAGTTTATCTACAAAAGACACCCAGATATTCAGGTCACCTATTAAAGTCTATCTGATCTTCACTTCGCCGACGAAATACTCCCAGATGCTTCAGGTCAACCAAAAAAGACTCAATTGCGTTCACCACGGCTATTTGCCGAATTGCGAACGTGGGAGCTCTGATAAACGAGATGAAGAGTTTTTATAGGTGGTCTGAAGTATCCGACTCTTACAGATACGTAGATAAGTTAACGCTCGTATCTGTAAGAGTCGGATCCTTCAGACCACCTACAAAAACTCTTCATCTCGTTTATCAGAGTTTCCACGTTCACTTAGTTGCCTATTATCTTTTCCCTGAACCTCAGTCAGCTAATCTCTAAAAGTTTCACTTCCCCGCTTTCCTGTTCTTCTGTGAATGTTTTGCGCGGGCTACAATTTATGTATGCAAGAATTTCTGATCTTTTTAATGCGCCTATGAAATACTCACGGATCTTCATTTCCCTTACGAAAGACATATTTGTACTAAGCACGGTTCTGCCTCTCTCTTGTTTTTTTGTCATTCAGATCCGCTATGAAAGCAGTTAAGCTTGCTTATGCGGTCTACCTAGTACTTCTAATAGCATATGAAATAATCTAAGGCCTTCCGATCGCATAAAAAATCTCCCCGTCTATTCACTTCCCTGTGAACGGTTCTCAGGTCTTCAGTACGCCTATTAAAGTCTCACCGAGTCTTCAGCTTGTCTTACTATACTTCCGTGACATTTCAGATAGTCTAAAAATGGCATTCTATTGCATCAGCTTACCTGTAAAGGCTAAGCTGATGCAATAGAATGCTACCTGATTTCAGGTAGTTTTAATTATAATTCAACGGGACAGGTAGATAAATTCCCAAAACGTACAGGTTGTTCACATATTGTCTTACCCCCTAAGATCGTCTCTGAACGTCAAAGAGCCTTCAGATCGATTATGAAAGCCCTTCAACTTGCCTATAAAATATTCATAGTTCATTAAGTTGTGTATGAACTGTTCCCTGATCTGCAGATTCCTTTGTAAGGTTGTCAGATCCTTCATACTTCATTTTGCCCATGAATGTCTCCTTGATTTTTCAAAGACTCTTGGTTTCAGTTAGCCTATAAAGGACTACGCGATATCGTCTTGCCCTCTCAGATCGCCTCTGGTCGTCACAGGTCCTTCGGATTACTTATGTAGACTCTTAAGCATCCTATAAGACATTCCCTGTTTGTTGAGATGCCTATGAACTATTCTGCACATCCCTTTTGTCAGGTTGTCAGATGAATTATGCTTAAATTTTCCCATGAAAATGTCCTTGTTTCTTCAACGACCCTAGGAAAGACTCTATTGGGTTCACTTCGCATATAAATGACATTTTGACCTATTTCCTTACATATCTTGCTCCCTCAAATCGTATCTTGGCGTTACAGGTCCTTTAGATCATTTATGTAAGCTCTTCAGATTACCTATAAGACCTTTCCAATTTGTTGATATGCATTTTTTGGAGGATATGCCTATGAACTGCTCTCTGGACCTTGTTAGGTAGTTACGGATACTTTCATGCTTCATTTTGCCCATGAAAGTCTCCTTGGTTCTTCGGTAACTCTACGAAAGACTCTCTTGGTTTCTTAAGAGACTACCTAGCCCATTAGTTAACTTTTGCTATCCTTCCTGGCCACCAATTCGCCTATGAATGGCTCCTTTCTTCAAATCATGGATGAACTCTTTCCTGTCTTTATAGTGTGCCTATGACCGACGTCCAGATTTTAATTTCCTTGTGAACAGATCACTCTAAAGCTTTAGCTCTTTCAGATCTTCACAGACGATCCGATGGGCCTCAGACTCTGACTTTCCATGTGTTCTCAAAAAAACTCTGTGACCTATAAGTTCGTGTAAAAGACACTCCTAGGCCTTCGAAACACCCAATAAAGACTCCGTGGAGTTCATATAACCTATAAGGGATTCCTGCCTTTTCCAACTGGAGTTTAAAAGACCCATATGTCATTCAGTTTGTTCATTTAACTTTTTCTGTTCCTCTACTCCCTATGAGTGACTCCCAGACTTTAAGTTCGCCTAACCACACTTTCATAAGTGTTCTAACTCTTTGAGATATTCTATAAATACTGCTCGAGACTTAAGGCACTATCGACTACTTACATTCCTTGTTTCATTCCTATATATCCTCCATGGCCCCTCAATTCTTCTACAACGAAACCTCCCTTCCGTACTTTTTTGTCCTTAATAAAATATCTCCTCCATTATCAAGCATTTATTCTAAATGGAAGCATATATCAAATTTCTAGCTATATCCTGTGAAATCCTTTTAACTAGCAATTTGATTTATTTTCGAAAAACCCCTTCCCCCGCAACCAAAAAAAAGAAACTAAAATATGTTTACATTTTAATGGCATCTCCCTGAGCAGATGACGAGAATGCAAATTCTCAGCATCCTCATCATCATCGCCCTGATGACGATGATGTTGATGATGCTGTTCCTGCTGCTGCTGCTGTTGATGCATCTCTGTAATGCAAGCAAAACGTGCAATTACATACCGAAAAAGGATCAACGGGAAGAGAATACCATGGCATAAGTATGCGAACATCTGTTCAAATTTCTGATATCCTTTGAATTTCAGTTCAGGCTTCAATTTATTTCTGCATTTCTAAAGTTTACATAAAAGAAACCCCCAACAAAAAAAGTGGCACTTATTGAGACAAATGATATTATTCATGTAAAGAAAAAAATAAAATAGAGAGAAAGAGTGAAAAGAATTGATGATGATGATGAGCAGGATAACGATGTGGAGTATGCAGTATTTCTATGTGTGTACATCTCTGTTAGTGTTGTGTAAGATGATATGACAGAAAAATTGATTTGATTAAATGTTGAATGTTGAAAAGAATGTAAATATTTGCCACAAAATCATTTCAATTGATGCAAAAATAAATAAACACACACTCACAGATATCAATACTCATGCATATGTATGTGTGTGTACATTTCACAAAGTAAATAGAAAAATTGAAATTGAATTTCATTTAAATTCTAAAGAATTTCACATAAATATTGTCTATAGCAAACGACAAAATGTGTCTTCTTACCCAGACTCTATAAAAACCCTATTCGATTTCTCATATTTGTAACTGGTGGCGTATTAGTGTTGACAGTACTTATACGACACCCTAATTCAGTTGTAATAATAGTTTTTTTTCGTCTTTGGGGCCTTCAACAAGTCTATGACAGATTATCATGCTTCAGTTCTATTATGATTCGTATTACTCAGACTCCATAAAAACATATTTTCAATGTTCCTGACTTGTAACTGGTGGCGTATTAGTATTGACAATACTTATACGCCACCCTAATTCAAGTGTAATAAAAGTTTATCTCGTGTTTGGGGCCTTCAAAATGTCTATGACAGATTATCATCCTTCAGTTCGATTATGAAATACTATCTGAAGCCTCAATAAATATACTAACAATCTCTTGACCCATCAGATCCTTTGTCTTCTCAGAAGTGTTAGTCTACGAAGTCGAATTCCCTAACTAACTAATTGACACATTTAGCTAGCTTAAAGACTAACTGACATTTCTAGAAAGACTTCTTGATTCTTCAGATAGCACATACAAGGCTCCATCAGCTCTATGAAAAGATCTATAGTCGAATGTCTCACCAGTATGAACTCCCTGGTCCTACATTTGATTTGTGTAGAAGCTCGGAGGCTTCGAACGTAGTACTGGATCTTAAAATAGTGTCTGGAAATATGTGAACCTTCAGGTCGCCAATGAAATACTAATTAGACCATTTTTCGATATCAAAATATTCCTGATCCTTTATATTACCTATGGCTGTAGATATCTAACCAATCAGGCTATTTTTTGGGACCGATGCTGACCTCCAAGTATCCTATGAAATGCTATTCGGACCGAAAGTTTTCGATGACATACAACATTGAAAGACTTCTAAGCCTTAAAATGTTTCTATTCAGCTGGCTTACTATAGGCCTTCTTCTTTTAAAACTTTACTTCTTTCCCTGAACTTCACTCCTTCTATGAAAGATTATCAGTTCCTCTAGTCCATCCTTCTTTTCCCAAAATTTTTCTGATCCATCTTCGCTTATGATAGATTTCCAGATCCTTTTTGTCGTCTCTGAAAAACTCCGAAGACCTCGGTCTCTTTTAAGTAGAACATCTCTTCTCATTCAACTCGACTACGAAGTGGCCTTCAATATTACTCTAAATCCTTCAAATTGTCTATAAAAGTCAAGGAATATCATTTACTTAAAACGACCAGGACTTCAGTTCACCTATGAATTTCTCGCAAATTATTCTGCGTGGCTATGTAAGACACTTTTGGCTATAAGTCGGTCTCCAACGTGTGTATCAGAGACTCTGCGCCCCTTAGGTCTGCCTATAAGGGAAAAGGACCTCAAGATGATCTATGTAAGCCTTTCAAGGTGCGAGTTCGCTTATTAAACCATACCTGGTTCTTCAACTCTTCTATCCACCCTTCATTGACCTTCCATATTGTATAGAAGTTTATTTCTAAATCTTCAGCTCGCCTGTAATGACTACCTGAGGCTTTAGGTACCATCGACTTATGATGTCTTTTATCATACCCTTTAGCTCGTTTAATATCTCTGCTTATTCAACAGTTAGATCCTATTAGGCTTTCATAGGCTACGGAAGTCAAAGAATCGCAGCGACAATCTAGGTTCTCAGCAATTCTCTTAAAGCGCCAGATACACTACACTTTCTGAAAACTACAGTAAGTTCACATCTTCGTCTGTGAAAGTCTCCCTACCACTTCTGCTAAACTTTATAGCCCGACATCTCATCCGGATAGGCCTTTTTCTAATGAAAAAACTCTCTGGACCTTGAGTTTATGAAATACTCAATAGCCCTTCTCTATATAGACGATCGGAGCATTCCGGACGACTTCTCAACTCATATTTGAAAGTCTCAAATCTTTAAGCCGTAGTCTTTAACTTAATGGCGTTCATATCGCCCAGGTAAAACGCTCTGCATTCAGTTTGTCTATGAATGTCTCCCAGGTCTTCAGAAGCATTCAGTACTCCGCATAGGAAAGCCTCAATGTTTTTTTTAAATTCCATGTGAAGGGCAATCAACTCTACCTGGTTAGCCTAGAACTTCCCTTCACTTTATCCTCAATATCAGTCTTCCTTCCTTCTCAGCTCACTATAAAAAGTTATCAGGACTTCACATCGTCTATAAAAGTCATCTTCGTCCATGAGATCCTTGCAAGCCCCCCGAAAGATTTCCCAGAGTTTATTTCGCCTATTAAATACTCGGGCTCTCTTCAGATCGCCTACGAACAACTGTTTGACTCTCGAACAACTACATGAACCTCTTGCATACGGAATCCAAAGTTTTCAGTTTGCATATGTAAGCTGTCTGTGGTCTTCAGTTTAGCTATCAGAGAGATCATCTGGATTCGTTTAGCCTATGACAGACTACGAGATCCTTCTAGTCATCTACAAAAGACTATGTAGCCCTCTTATTAGTATCTATACTCTTGATCTTCAGCTCGATTCCAGGGTGTTCAAATGTTCTATAAGACAAGGTCTGAGGTTGGTTAAAACCAACTTCGACTCCCAATTAATACGACATTTTTCATTTTACAACTGGTCGCGTATAAGTGTTGACAGTACTTATACGCCATACTGTATACGGCAAATTAATCGGTCCTAAACCCTTTATAGGCGAAGTGAAGGCTTTGAAACTTACTCGTTAAAGCACGAGTAAGTTTCCTGGAACTGAAGTCCAGGAAGACGTTTATAGGTGAACAGAGGACTTGAGAGCCTTTCAGAGCGAACTAAAAAAGCAGCAAGACTTTGCGAACTAAAGTCATATGAGTCTCATACAGATGACGTAAAGGGACGATGCGAACGTATTTCAGTGGCGAACTTATGTCCAGAGAATATTTGTTAGGCGAATCGAAGGCCTTAGAGAGTCATCTATGCAAAGTGGTAAGTCAGGTTAGCCTTCATAGGGAACTGAGTTGCAGGGAGACGAACTGATGAGCCAGGTTGCAGTTCATTGGCGAAATTAATGCCAGGGAGTTTTATGCAGGGTGGTTTTCAGAAGCTGATAGTGTGGGAATCCTATATCCCATAGCGTAGGGAAGCTTTGATAGATATGCCACTAGCCTTCAGCTGACCTTCAAAACAGTTTTCTTGGCGTTAACCAATTTTGTGTAATCTTTGCGGCTCTTTTTCTTTGATCAATTATCTGGTCTGATCAGTTCGACTATGAAACTTTCTTCCGCTCTCAGTTTTGCCACATGCTAAGCTCTGCCTTTTCAATTTTCTATACAAACTACCTGGGTCTTCAATACAAATATATAGTCTTTCGAACGAACGACTTACAATCCTTCGGATTCTGTGTAAAAAGACCAATATTTATTGTGGTCTACGATCTGCTTTACATACATTCAGGGTTTTCATTTTATCTTATATCGATTTTTCTGGCTTCAGTCTGCGTCTATGGAAGTCTTACTAGTTTTTGTTCGTCTATGAATGTTTCAGACCTTCTTAGTATCTTATAATCGAATATCTGCGCTTCTGTATATACTTCTTTGGACGTCGGATTATCGCTGGGTCTTTATCCACTGACTCTCCGATCTTCCTATTTCCCTGTACGGAATCGTTTAGCCTTTGATACTCTTCCTGTTTCTACATAATATTAAATTCTTCTTGTATGGTAACGATTGTTTTTTGACTACCGGTAGCGTATAAGTGTTGACAATACCTATACGCCACCAATTACCTAAATGGGAATCTGATATTTTATATAGTTCCCTTCAAAATACGATTTATTATTATTCTGCTAAACATAATTCCTTCTAATAGGCATCTGTGAATTAAAGAATTTCGTATCAAATCCTAGATATGAAAATTGTAATTTAGTACCCGATATCGTATAAGTGTTGACAATACATATACGGCACATTGTATGCCTCAACAATAATCGATAATAGCTCTCTAATTCTTTACCTAATAACAAAAAAAACCCAACCACCAAGAAACTTTCTTTTCTGTCTTACACGTTTTTTTTTATTAATTTCGGCAATTTATTTTTAGAATTACCCCCTTCTCCTCCTCTTCTCGAACCTGTACTACTAACCATTTAATATCTAGTTCCATTCAATTTGTATTTCAGGACATGCCGCTGGGTGTGTGTGTGTATGCGCGTCTCAATCAAAGAAAATTGTTTATGCCTAAATGAATTTCCTATGTAATTGTCGAAAAAGAGTTGGTAGTCGGAGGAGGTGGAGGAGGGTTCGGTTCGATTCTAAATGGAAACTAACAAAGAATTAAGGGTTGCTTCCGAAAATATTATCGTCATGCGTAATATCACCGTTTGATACAATTCAACGTGAAGACATTAATCAAATGATTGATTTAATCTTTCGAGGAAAATTGTCATAAAGGAAATTAAGGTAAATGATGGCTAGGGGGAGTCAGATAAGGAATCCAAATATAGGAAAATCGTCTATTATATGTTTTAGCAAAAGGGTCGGCAATTTATGAAAGCCATGTAGTATTTTCAAGGCAGGATGGAGACTAGGTAAACCTAGAGAAATGATGAAGGGGCATGGAGTGTTTTGTATATAAATTGAAGGCTATGCGCCCTAAAAGGTACACGGAGAAGCTGAGAAATTTTAGCTATGCACTCTGAAAATACAGATAATCTATTTACACGTCTATGAAAAAGTCATGGATTATTAATAGACGTCCTGTTAGAGGGAGTCGTTCAAAGGCGATCTAAATGAATCTAGAATATATATTAGTTCAAATAAAGTCTGGAGATCCTTTCAAAGGTGAATCGAATGCTTGGGAGGATCTCATAGATGAACCAATGCACGAATAAGGTTTTAATAGACGAAGCGAAGGCCTGGGAACTTTTTACAGGGTACTGAAGGAGCACGAAGGCTTTTATACGTAAATTCAATGCCTTTGAATCTTTCACACTGGATTTAAGGAAAATTTTTGAAGGGTCAAATATAAGAAATGTAGTGAAGACTTGGGAACCACTTATAGTGATCTGAAAAAAAAAAACAGGGAGACTTTCATCAGCAAACTGAATACCTGGGACCCTCTCTTATAGACGAAGCGTAAGTTTTTCAGATTCGAACTAAAAACAGAAGGCCTTGTATGGTCCCCCATATGGTCTTACAAACGAATAAATGAGACGAATCGGAAGTTTTTAAAGGAGGAACTGATGTTCATACAACATTTGGTGGTCGAGTCGAAGGCCTTGGGGGTTCCTCTACAAGAAATTATCGTCCAGGTAATGGTTCATAGGGGAACGGAGGTGTTTTTTTTTTATAGCCATTCGAAGAACAAAATAGCTTATTCAAAGATTTCTTTGGGTTTAAGAGACCTGTCACCTTCGACTACGTGTTGTGAAACAGTAAAGAGCAGAGATCTATGTAGATTTTAGAGGCATTTGTAAGGCCTTGGAATATCTTAGTGGCGAATTAAAGGGTCACGAAGTCGTTCACAGACGAACAGAAGACCTGTGAGTATTTATAGACATGCTAAGTACCAGTTATAACCAAGTAGACATTATTAGCAGGCGAACTGGTGGAGAAGAAGTTTTGAACGCCATGAAGTTCTCCACAAAGAAAACGAAATTCAAGTATTCTATCTGAAAATTCTCGAAATTTGGGAGACTAAGGAGTCGTAGAGGGCGACATAATTTGTTGTTCTGGCAGTTTTTCATAGGGACCAAGATTTATGCCATATAAATAGAACTAATAGACGGAGGATCTCTCACAGACAAACTAAAAAGGTTAGGTGACCGTTCGAACTGATAGGTCTGGAGCTCTACATAGGTTAGCTGCACGGTCCGAAAGTCATAAAGTCGATCTGAATGGCTAGGGAATCTATTAGAGAACTTAAGCCTCAAGGATTTTGGTGAGTTCAAGGAATAAGGTAGTCCGTAAAAACAACCTGAGAGTCAGTGAGTCTGAGCATTAGTAAATCTCTAAAGACCAGCTGAATGGTGATTATCAAATCTGAAGTTCGCAGACATGTTTCTTGCTGGAGTTCTTAGCGCAGATAATCCTTCAAAGACGAGCTGAATGTGAATTCTTCATAGATGAATAGAAGGGCCTGAGAATTTTACTTACACCAGCTAAAGTATCAACGGTTGGCGAGTCTAATAGAGAAGATCAGAGGCTCAAAGAAGTCAAGGAGCCTATTAAGGCCAACTGAAGTATTCTATAATGACGAAAGGCTAGGGAGTCTATTAGAGACGACCGGAAGGGGACATAAGTTTATGCAGAGTGAAACATGCAATCTTAGAGTTATGTTATGCTACATGATAGGCGTTCATATACTCTCTAGCAGGGCAGAAATTCGGTTTAAGACATCTGAATCATCCTAGTGTCTATAAAGGCAAACTGAATGGCTATGAAGTCTATTAGAGATTGTAAGAACGGTGAAGAAGTCTTAATTAGCAAGCTGAGGGTCAGACAGGTGCTCGTTTATGATCTAATAGGCCAGGGAGTCTATAAAGGCCAGCTAAAGTATTCAAGAGTCTATAAAGGGGGAACTGAAGGGTTAGAGAGTCTAATAGAGATGGTCAGAATGGTAGGTAGTTGAAGGCCAATAAGTCAGGGAGTCTTTGTAGACTTTACAGATTGACTGATGGTCCAGACATTTTTTTTAACGAACGTTAGGGTGGTCCAGAAAGTTATTTTTGGCGAAGAGAAGGGCAAAAAGGTCTTTATCGAAAATCAGAAGGCCAGAAAATCTTTATTGAGGTTCAGGCAATCTTTACCGATTAGCTGACGTACCGAAAGTTGTGTTGTAGACGAACGAAAGGTCAGTGATATTTTTATCGAAGATCTGGAAGCCAGGGAGTCTTTTTTAGAGGAACTTATGGAGCTCCAGGTAGTCTTTACATATTGACTGACGGTCAAGAATGTTTTTGTAGACGAACGGAAGGGCAACGAGATCTTTATTACAGATCTGGAGGCCAGTCCGGACAGACAGGGAGTCTTTATAGAAAAGCTTATAGAGGTCCAGAGAGTCTTTACAGATTGACTGACGATTCCCGAAAGTTTTTGTAGACGAAGGGAAGGGCAAACAGATATTTATCAAATAACTGGAGGTCAGTTATTGACGAGCTTATGGACGTCCAGGTGGTCTCTGCAGATTGATTGGCGGTCGAGCATTTATTTGTATACGAACGAAAGAGCAAAGGGGTCTTTATTGAAGATTTAAAGGCCAGGAAGTCTTTACAGGTTGACTGGCGGTCCAGAAAGTTCTTACAGACGAACGGAAGGGCTAAGAAGTCTTAATCGAATATCTGGATGCCAGGGAGGCATAAAAATCTTTATTGAAGATTTGAGAGGATTTACAACTTGACTGACGATCCAGAAATATTTGTAGACAAACGAAAGGGCAACGAGGTCTTTATCAAATATCTGAAGCCTAGGTAGTCTTTATTGACAGCTGATGATCAGTGCGTTCCATAGACGAACTTAAGGCTGGGAAGAGTTTATAGATGAAGTGATAGATTAACTGACTGTCAGTGTGTTTTTTTAGACCAGCTCAAAGCCAAGGAGTCTTTGTAGTCTGCCTGTAACTCTTCCCCATATAAGAGGCTTTGAAACTCTAGAAGGCAACAGGTCTTTATGGACTCGCTTATGAAGAGACAAGCTGAAGAATAATTATCTATTATGTCCTGACTTGCTATTGGCGAACTGATACATTTACTCCAAATTTGTATGGCATTCCGAACAACATTTTTAAAGTTCGTAGAAGAAAAATGTTTAACCATTATGCTCAACTTTTCAGTACTTATTTCACATAGCTCCAGCAACTTCAAAAGCTAACAATTACTGACAGCCACCATGAAGCACAACCACCCCCCCCCCCTTTCCCCTACCATAACTAGCTCATACATATGCATGTTGTTTATGGCTAAAAATAAGCTGGACTAAAAACTACAAGTTTTGAATAACTAACAGATTTTGGTACTTTGGGCTGCAGAATTTTTCGTAGTTGTTGTCACCAAAAAAACCCCTCCCTCCGATACACCATCCAACATACATGTAGTACTTTTTTTCTGCAGTTTCTTTCATGGATCTAAATGTTACGGTGAGAGTGTGTGTGTTTTAGTGTTTTTGTTTTTCTTGTTGTGTTTTTTGATTTTTTGTTGTTGCCATTTTATTTAACTTCTATTCAACTCAGTCTTGCGAAAAATTCAGGACATGTATTTTTAAGCCATGCCAGCAAGCGTCCGCAACATCTACACGAAAACATTAGCAGGGATTATGGTTATGGTAGTGGTGGTGATGATGAGGGTGGGGATAGGAGTTTTACGTAATGGTGAGGGTAGTGGTAGTGGTGTTGAGGTTGATGTTTGGTCCTCAGCTATGGAATCTCTACAAGCTTTTAGTTTATATTTGTTTGGGTTCGGTTCTCATCTATTCATACTGCCACACAGCTGTGAAATCTAAGATAATCGTGGTAATAGAGAGCCAAAAGCATAGCCAAGCAGAGACCAGGGTACCGAACAAAAAATCCTAAAAACTTAAAAAAAAAGTGTGAACATATTTTTGGTTCGGAACAGAAGGGGTTTTTGGATATCCAGCGAGTATATAAATTCGAAAAAAGCAAAAGCAGAAAACTAGCAAAGCTTATCACGTTAAGATGCTTGAGAACGAAGAAGAAGCAGCAGCAAAGGAAAAATATCCTTTTTTCCCTGATATGAATGGAAGCAATATGTTATGGAATCTAAAAATCTTATGGCAAAATGCATTAATAAAAAAGGAGAAGAAGAAGAAGAATGAGAAAAAGGATATGAACTTTGTTGTCAGGATTTGCTGTAAATAAATATGTTACAAGAAGCAGAAGAAGAGGAGGAGGACGATCGAAAATAAATACAAGAAAATTGACATGCATTGACAGTAAACTGCATTCCATAATGGAGAGATTAGGATAGGAATGATAAAGCTATTTCGGGGGAGGAGTGAAGGGCGAGGAACCATTTCGCATAGAAGCTGAAATCTACAAGGTTTCAAAGAGAAATTGGAGACCCAGAGAACTGGAGCTTCAGGGAATCCATCATAGAAGAGCCGAGGATAACGATAATTAACTGAAGAACCAGGTCGAGTTGAAGCTGAGGACTCAGTGAATCCACATCGATTAACTGAAGCTTCAAAAAAGCAATCAAAGAAGTCATTCATAAAAAAGTGGAGATCAAGTTGCATATTTGAATCAGAATTCCAAAATCGAGCTGAAAATAAAAGGATTTATAAAAGCTGCGGACCCCGAATATCCACATGGATGAACTGAAGCCTCAGAAAAACAATCAAAGAAGATCCGAAGGGTCATGAAGTCATTCATAAAAAAGTGGAGATCAAACTGAAAGGGCCAAGTTGCCTATCAGAATCTGAATTCCAAAATCGAGCTGAAAATAAAAGGGTTTATAAAAGCCGCGGACCCCGAGAATCCAGATAGATGAACTGAAGCCTCAGAAAAGCTATCAAGGAAGAGCTGAAGGGTAAAGAAGTCATTCAAAAAAAAGGGGAGGTCAAACTGAAATTCCAGGTTGCCTATAAGAATCTCAATTTCAAAATCGAGGTGAAAATAAGATGGTTTATAGAAGCTGAGGACCCAGAGTGTCCACGCAGATGAACTGAAGCCTCAGAAAAGCAATCGAAGAAGTGCTGAAGGGTCAACAAATTATTCATAAAAATGTGGAGATCAAACTGAAGGATCATGTTGCCTATCACAATCAAAATTGCAAAATCGAGCTGAAAATAAGAGGGTTTTTAGAATCCACATAGA
Source organism: Musca vetustissima (assembly GCF_032173495.1). Taxonomy (NCBI): domain Eukaryota; kingdom Metazoa; phylum Arthropoda; class Insecta; order Diptera; family Muscidae; genus Musca; species Musca vetustissima. The sequence continues at coordinate 18,264 of NW_026886835.1, read as the reverse complement.
TGAACTGAAACCTCAGAAAAGCAATCAAAGAAGAGCTGAAGGGTCAAGAAGTCAGTCATATAAAGGTGGAGGTCAAACTGAAGAATCCGGTTGCCTATCCCAATCTAAATCGAGCTAAAAATAAGATAGCTTATAGAATCTAAGGGGCCCAGAGAATCTACATAGATGAACCGAAGCCAAAAAAAATGCAATCATTCATAAAGAAATGGAGGTCAAACTGAAGGACCCGGTTGCCTATCACAATCTAAATTCCAAAATCGAGCTGAAAATAAAAGGGTTTATAGAAGCTGAGGACCCAGAGAATCAACATAGATGAACTGAAACCTCAGAACGGAAATCAAGGAAAATCTGAAGGGTAAGGAAATCATTCATAAAAAAGTGGAGGTCCTGAGTGTCTATGAGTCCAGGGTATCAATGAAAGACAATCTGCATTTCATAACCGATAGATTAAGGACGGAAATGGTTGGGCTATTTCAGAGCTGATGGCCAAGGGTGCCTCTTGAAATTAACTGAAGCTTCAGAAAATCCACCAAAGAAGAACTGAAAGACCCAGGAGTCCATCATAGAGGATATAGAGCGCCTGTTTGTCTGTATAATCGAACTGAATAATCTATTAAGAACGATCTAAAGGATCAGGAAGTCTAAAAATAGAGGATTTAAATATGAACTGAGGACCAAGGAAGTCCATTGAGATGAGCTGAAGCTTCAGAGAATCCACCAAAGAACAGACGAGGAGTATATACTGGACTGCCAAGTTGCCTATCAGAAACCATCTGCATTACATAATCTAGCGTAAAACAAGAGCTGTTATTAAAGGAGAAGTGAAGGCTAGAGGATATCAAGATAAGCTGTGGAGCCAGGGTGTCCATTCAGAAAAAATTGAAGATTCAGGAAATCCTTCAAAAGGGTTCAGAGTTAAAGATATGCTGAGCACCCAGGGAGGGTCATAGAATCCATCAACAAAGAACTATATAGCCGACGAGTCCTCTATGAACGATGTGGGGTTCCTATCTGAAAAGTTAAGAAGGCTATTAGAGATGAGCTAGAAAGATTGTGAAGGCTATGAGAGGTAAGCAGGGATTTTATTGAGAAGGACTGTAGGGAGAATTCATCCAAAAATGCTAAAGGGCCTGGAGAGCCATATTGTCTAGGTATACGAACTGAAGGAAATTCTAGTCTATCAAAGACTATCTAAAGGATCAAGAAGTCTATGGAGAGCCAGAAAGGCTATACAGGGGAAAATTAAACTTCCAAGGAGCCTATCTAAGTGAAATGAAAACCCAGGAAGCCTTAAAATGATCTGAAGGTCTAAAGAGTCTTTCACAAAAAGCTAAATGACCAGATATCAAAATTGATGAAGTCTACAAAGAGCAACTGAAGGAGGTAAGCTAAATTACCAGAGAATCTGCCTTAGCAAAGCGAAGGACTGGGTAGCATATACAAGCTAGTGAAAGTGCTAGAGACTTTACCCGATACAATCTGAAGGGTTAGGAAGTCTTTTACAGACGGCTTTAAGGATAAAAAGTCTGTATTTGCAAGATGAAGAGTCAGGTAGGCACTCATATGAGATCTACTAGTCTGCTGAAGTAACCGATTTATCCTAGAGCCAATAGAGACCAAATTAAAGGAGTTAAAGAGTCAGGCGGATGTTCGTATACGATGTTCGAGTTTAGATAGCGTTTTTATTCCAACTAAAGGATCCAAATTTTTATAAAGGCGAGCTTACGTGTAGGAGTCTATTAGAAGTCAAAAGTTTCAGTGTACCATGGAACCAGCTTAAGTGAACTGAAAGGGTCTATCAATCACGATCTGATGAACCAGGGAGCATATTAAATAGGGTTAAAAGGTCTATATAGACAAACTAAAGGACCAATGAGGCTATCAGATGATAGGGTAAGGGAAATGAATCGGTAATTGTATGTTTTAGAGCCAAGTAGTTGTTCGTACGCCAAATAATAGAACAGATAATCTGTACTCAGAGAATCTTTAAAACCCGGTGATACGAACTAAAAGTTATGTGAGACAAGCCAAACGGTCAGGTAGTCTATATTGTCGAGCTGAAGACTCAAGTATACTATCAGGTATGACATTAGATGTTAAAGGGCTATTAGAGGGAAGCAAAAGGTAGAAGGAAGCAAAAAGTCCATCAGATAAAGAAGGCTTGGGATGTATGTATAGATAAGTTTAGGACTCAGGTAGGCTATGTGGACGAACCGAAGAATCTTGAAAGCTATAAGATATGTGCTGAAGGATTATGAAAACATTATAGGTGGGCTGAAGGTCCAGGACAGACACGAAGAATATAATATAACCAGGAGTCTTTGCTGGGCGATCCAAATAATTAGGTAGGGTCAGGGGGAATTTTCAAAGCAGTTTATATAAACGATCTTAAGGTTTATCTGAGCTAAAGAGCCATAGAGACATACTGATGTGTTAGGGAGTCTGCATACGTGGGCGACAAGCTGAAGGAAGACTTGCATAAACAAGTAGAGGTACAAAAGAGTGTTTAAAAGTCAGGTGAAGGGGCACAAAGCCTATCAAATATTAGTCTGTTAAAAACCGGTGATTAGTCAGACAGTCAATATTGATACGAACTAAATGTGAGACAAGCCTAACTAAATGTGAGATTATAAATGTGATATATCTGGTCAGGTATGAGATTAGATGTTAAAGGACTTGTAGAGGGAAGCAAAAGGTATTCCAACACATAAAGAAGGCTTACGATGTATGCATGGATATGTTTAGGACTCAGGTAGGCTATGTGGACGACCGAAGGATTTTGAACGCTATCAGATATGTGCTGAGGATTATGAAATCATAATAGGTGGGCTGAAGGTCCAGGACAGACACGAAGAATATAATATAACTAGGAGTCTTTGCTGGGCGATCCAAATAATTATGTAGGGTCAGGAGAGTCAGGGGGACTTTTCAAGACAGTTTATATAAACGATCTTAAGGTTTATGTGAGCTAAAGAACCATAGAGTCAAACTGATGTGTTAGGGAGTCTGCATACGCAGGCGAAGGGAGACTTTCATGAACAAGTACACAAAGCCTACCAGATACGAACTGAATGAAGAGGGAGTATGTATAGGCTATCTGAATATTCTTGAAGCTTATCAAATAGGAATTTAAGGGTTAATATATAAAATAGGAGCTGATGGTCTGCATTTAGGAGTTGGAGGGCCAGTCAGTCGATCATTGAAGAACAAAACAATCCAGAAGACTTTCATAGAACAGAAGGTTTAGAGATTCTTTAGAGTCCAGCTGAAGGCCAGAAGGCTGTATTAGAAAAGAGCTGAAGAGTTAGGGAGCTTGTATATAGAAAGTTGACTTTAAGGGTTAAGGAGCAGGTACACGCAATCTGGTAGGTTATCAGACATGATCTAAAGCTTGAGGTAGTCTGTATAAGCGAGCTGAAGGGTAAGTGAATTTGTATAAGCTAACTTAAAAGGTAGGAAGTCAGTACAGGCAAGTTGAGTATAGCGTATAGCGTAGAGAAGCAGACAGGTTAGAAAGCCTGTATGGGGAAATAAGCCATTCATGAACGACCTGAGCCTGTATGGGATAGTCGGTCTGAAGTTGAAGTGTTAGCTAGTGACTGGGAGGGACGCATAAGTCTTCAAATAAACGAATAGAGGGTTGAGGTTTTACTAAAGCGTCAGGAACTGTATATAGACAAGCTGAATCTCCAGCTCGTCTATATACAGCTCACAAGAGGAACTGATGGGAAATGAAGTCTATGTTTACGAGATGAAGGATGAAGCAAACGTTCGTAGACAATTTGAAGTCTATTGTGGCGTTCATGGACGAGCTGTTTGGTTAATATATAAGTTTTGCAATTTCGAACACTAAAATAAGTTATCATATTTTACACATAATTTCATCTATTCCATATTTTATATATTGCTTTATAAAAAATATATGTTTTTTTTTAATTTCAAATATTTTTAATCAAAACTTTGTTGTCACTTCAAAGGAACGCACAAATAAAACATATTTTGTTATTATTGTTAGTTTTTTTTTCTCTCTGCGCTCGAAGCATTCTATTGGAAACAAAATATTATTTAGAGTTTTACTTTTCAAATAGCAAACCCACCTCTCCCCCTCCTCCCCTTGGAGGATGGCGGTTCCTTTTATTTTGATATTTATTTGTACACACTTCACTTCACGCTTCATTGAAATGACTTTCAGTCATTGGTGTGGGGGAGGGAGGGAGAAAGCCCTTTTTTGTATGGCCACATGTCTGACACAACCACCACAAACAAAATGTGAAACTAATGTATCATAAAATACAACAACAACAAAAAACACCAACAACAACAAAAAACACCAACAACACCAAACAACTACGGGGAAAAACGATTTCCCCATTATAATTTCTATTTGAGTTTGTTGTTGGTAATGTATGTTTTGTTGTTGTTGCTTGTGAAAAACAAATTATTCGAATTTGTGATAATTCTAGTTGGCCAGATGTGTGGGTGTGGAGGTATGTGTGAGAGACCCACATGGGATGGTATTAGTGGTGGTTTGTTGGTGTTTTTTTTGTGAAAGTAAAGTTGAAATATAATTTCAAATTATGTTTTTTACCACATTCCGCATTTTTTCCCTTCCTCGATTTTTATAACAAGGATAAAGTTTTTTTTTTTTGGTAGAGGAATATCAAATCCGCTCAACCATATGAGTGATAACTGTTAATCCTCGGGGAACCCACAGCAATGAAACCATATTTGCACAAGGTGTACATATTTGTACAAGTGTGTTTGCCTGTTTGTGTGTGTGTGTGACACACATGTGGTTTTATCACATGACAAATACTGAAATAACTCGGAAATGTTAAATATTTATCTAAGACCCTAAGAAATATTTGTAAAAAATCCACGCCGATTGTTGCTTCATGACAAAATTTTAAAAAATCCACGCCGATTGTTGCTTCATGACAAAATTTTAAAAAATCCACGCCGATTGTTGCTTCATGACAAAATTTTAAAAAATCCACGCCTATTGTAAGACCCTAAAAAATATTTTTAAACAAGTGAAACATCGTTAACCCTTTGAGCCCCGAATTTTTTTCCGCAATCTTAGAACAAATTTCTGTTCACAGATTTAATGCAACTATCCTAAATAGGATATGCACAAAATTTGACATCGATATATCCTTGCATTCGGGAGATACAGTACATTCTTTCAGAAAAATTAAAGTTCAATATCAAGAAAACCAAATGCAAAATCGTCAGAAAAATAATTTTATATTATTCTCTATATTCAATTTTACAAGAATCAAAAATAATTCTGAGGGTAGAATTTGTACAATTTTAATACGAAGCGATTTAAATAATTTGGACTGTATACACAACTTAGTACTGTACACAAATTTACCCTCTTCTCTATATTGAAAAGCTCATAACTTTACAAAAATTTTGAATTTTTTTGATTTTTCTTTTGATATGTGTCGTCCATAATCAGGTCTTGACATATGAAATCCAAATAATACATATCTACTAGCTGCATATAAAATATAAGCTCTAAAACATTTTGTTGCCTGTGGGCAACATTGGGCCACAAAGGGTTAAGTTCGGCCGGGCCGAACTTTGGATACCCTTTACCATATGTATACCGACAGATAATTGAAATGATAATATAGGGAACATACCAAAAATTGAACCTATACCGTTAATTATACAAACCGGTTTATGTAAACCATTGTGTACACCAACTACAAATAAATTAATAAAAACCGCAAAGCGTGGACTGATGCTAAGAACGCATGACAGAATATACAATCCTCAAACTACTGCAATTTAGCGAATATGTGGGGTTATAATTATATGAGGTCCACGCCTGACCGACATATCTATGTCAATTTCGAACCCAATATTTATACCCTACACAACTATGTTGTCAGGGTATTATAGCTTTGTGCAGCCCCAAAAGTTTGTAACGCCGCGAAATATTGGTCCTAGACCCACCTTTAAGTATACCGATCGTCATATCTCGACTAGCTGAGTCGATCTAGACATGTGTGTCCGTCCGTCCGTCCGTCTGTCCATTATAATTTGTAAACACGATACAGGCCACAGTTATGGACCAATCTTCACGAAATTTTGCATGTAGGATGGGTTCTGGCCAATGAAGACCCCTATTGTTTTTGGGAAAGATCGGTTAATATTTAGGGGATGAAATGGACCAAATACTAAATTTTTGTCGGTTTTTCTGGTCGCTCCACAGGCCGCAATAATGACCCGAACATCGTGAAATTTTGCATGGAGAAGGGGGTCGGGCCAAAGAATAAGCATGCCTGTTTTGATAAAGATCGGTCAATATTTAGCGGGTCAAATGGACCCTGACTTTTGTGTGAAAAATGACAAAATTTGTATTCTATAACGTATTTCTCCGCATGTGCTCTGATGTGGAGAAATACGGAGATACCTGTAAATATTTAGGTGTAATATTTACAGGTATCTCCGTATTTGTATGTTATTTAGTAACCCATTATCACTCTAGAGAGCCGAACATAGCGCTGATCGCTTTGAAATGTTTCATGAGGTTCCAGTTATGGTCAAGGACAACGCCTTTAATTTTCGGTGATGATCAGATAATAATTTTGGAATGAAGTGGACCGAAAACTTTATTTTTTGTGTTATTTTCGAGTCGATCTATAGACCTCAAATGAAAGCCGAACATCACAACACAACCCACGGTGAAGATAATCTGGACAATAGCTGTACTGAATACTCGTAATATTCGGAAAATATGTCAGTGTGAGGAAGAGGTGCTGTTTACCTCTAATCGTGCAAGAGGGTGCAAATATCACGAAATATTGCCCAGTCTCGAAATAAACATCCGCAGAAAATTTGAGTTCCGTGGTAGTTGTGTAGGGTATCGTATGGTCGGCCCCGTCCGACTATACTGCTCCGCTCACTGGTTTTAATTTCAGTTATTTTTAATCAAAACTTTGTTGTCACTTAAAAGGAACGCACAAATAAAACATATTTTGTTATTATTGTTAGTTTTTTTTCTCTCTGCGCTCGAAGCATTCTATTGGAAACAAAATATTATTTAGAGTTTTACTTTTCAAATAACAAACCCACCTCCCCTCACACCTCCCCTGGAGGATGGCGGCTCCTTTTATTTTCATATTTATTTGTACACACTTCTGCTTCATTGAAATGACTTTCAGTCATTGGTGGGGGTGGGGAGGGAGAACGTCCTTTTTTGTATGGCCACATGTCTGACACAACCACCGCAAATAAAATGTGAAATTAATGTATCATCAAATACAACAACAACAAAAAACACCAACACCAAACAACTACGGGAAAAAACTATTTTCCCCATTATAATTTCTATTTGAGTTTGTTGTTGGCAATGTATGTGTTGTTGTTTGTGTTTTGTTGTTGTTGTTTTTTTTTTAACAAGTGAAAAACAAATTATTAGAATTTGTGATAATTCTAGTTGGCCAGATGTGTGGGTGTGTGGAGGTATGTATGTGTGAGAGACCCACATGTGATGTTATTAGTGGTGGTGGTTTGTTGTTGTTTCGTTTTGTGTGTGTGTGTGTGAAACTAAAGTTGAAATATAGTTTCGAATTATGTTTTTTACCACATTCCCCATTTTTTTTTCTCTTCCTCGATTTTTATACACAAGGATAAAGTTTTGTTTTTGTGGAGGTGGAGGAATATCAAATCCGCTCAACCATATGAGTGATAACTGTTAATCCTCGGGGAACCCACAGCAATGAAGCCATATTTGCACAAGGTGTAAATGTTTATGCAAGTGTGTGTGTGTGTGTGTGTGACACATATGTGGTTTTATTACAGGACAAATATTGAAATAATATTGAATAACTCAGAGCCTAAGAAATATTTTTAAAAAATACACGCCTATTGTTTAAATGAAGGCGTGGACTTTGCCTGGAAACCCGTTAAGTTCGGTCGGGACGGCGTAGGGGATGATAGATACCAAGCAACGGCCCTGATTGGCTTTAACATGGCGAAGTCCAGGTTGATTTTGATCCATCTTTCATCTCAAATGTGGACACAGACCTCCACGCGGTGCCACCTGGAGTAGCTATTTTCATCACCCGATGAAATAGTGAGCTAATATGTGTCGCGAGTTTACCCATAAGAACTATAAAAAAATGGGTTGAGGCGACGGGTTAGTTGCCCACTCTCGGAAAACCCAACCTACTATGAAAAAGCAAAGAAAACGTAAAACCAAACCCCCCTAATGTTGACGACCCCCGCAGCGAATCTGCACTTGGAATGTGCGCACGTTGTACAGAACAGGCGCAGTTGTTCGCTTTGGCGGATGTACTCAAGAAGTACAAAGCCGATATTATTGCCTTACAGGAAATGCGATGGAAAGAGGGACTGGCGTAAGTAAATCAGATGATTACCCCCTGTATTATAGCTGCCCTGAAACGAGACGTGAATTTGGCTGTGGATTTATGGTTAACAGGAGAATAAAAGACCTCGTCTCGAGATTCACTCCAGTAGATGAGCGAATTGCTATAATCCGTATAAAAGCAAAATTCTTCTATATCAGTCTCATTTGCGCCCATGCTCCGACCGAAGATAAAGATAAACATACAAAGACATATTTTCCGAGCGCCTAGAAACAGCATATGATCGTTGCCCTGGCCATGACATTAAAATTCTGCTAGGAGATTTTAATGCAAAAATCGGAAGGCAAAATATCATTGGCCCAACCGTCGGAAATTTCAGACTCCATGAAGAAACTTCAGACAACGGCATGAGGTTGATTGACTTCGCGGCAGCAAAAGGCATGGTAGTTCGCAGCACCAGATTCTAGCATCTCGATATACACAAGGCCACTTAGATTTCTACCGATCGAACAACGAAAAATCAAATTGATCATGTTGTGATAGGCCTTCGTCCAGTGTGTTAGACGTTCGATCGATACGAGGAGCGAATATCGTTTCGGACCATTACCTTGTGGCAGCCAAGGTTCACACCCGTCCTAATGTAGCAGCAAAGGTGCGATCTAACGTAGCACGGACATTTTACGTCGAAAAGCTGCAAACACAACAGGTAGCCGAGGCTTACTCCGCTCAACTTATCAACCTGCTTGACGAAAACACTTGTCCCGATAATAGTACAGAAGCATAATGGAGCAGAGAATTGCCCACTCCCTACAAACTGCAGCAAAGGCAACCCTTGGGTACCAAAAACCACCACCAAGAAACCCATGGTACGATCAGGACTGTCGTAAAGCTACTGATGTGAAAAACGCAGCGTATAGGGCAACCCTGCGGACAGTAGCAACGCGTAATGCGATGGAGAACTATCGGGAGAAAAGGAGAGAGAGGAGAAACGTATTTTCAGAATAAAAGAAGAAAGAATAAGAAAAACGTGAGTATGAGCAAATCGAGATGTACAGGAGTTAGAATAAAGTCCGAAAATTCTACCAACAGGTAAAACACCAAACTGAAGGCTTTGGTGCAGGTACATCCTCCTGTAGAGATAAAGAAGGAAACCCGGTGACAGATACCGACAACGTGCTGAGGATCTGGAAGGAGCATTTTGAAAAACTTCTGGTATCAAATAGTGGCGTTGAAGAAGATACCCCAGAACCAATAAGAGATGACGGTATAGAGTGTATACCACCTAGCCAAGATGATGTCAGAATAGCAATGAATCGCCTGAAGAATAATAAAGCAGCAGGAGCCGATGGGTTACCAGCCGAACTATTCAAGACTGGTGGCCAGATGCTGGTCAGTAGCATGCACCAGCTGATTAGTTCAATTTGGCTAGATGAATGCATGACCAATGATTGGAACCTCAGCATCCTGTGTCCCGTGCACAAAATAGGAGACAAGATGATATGTGCCAACTATAGAGGAATAAGTCTCCTCGCATCGCAATTAAAGTGCTATTCAGCGTACTGTGTGAACAACTGAAGCCAATGATCAATGACATTATTGGACCATACCAATGTGGCTTCAGACCTGGCAAATCCACCATTGACCAGATTTTCACTCTGCGCCAAATCCTGGAAAAGACCCACGAAAAACACATCGACACATACCACCTATTTGTCGACTATAAAGCCGCATTCGACGCCCTATCTGTTCAGAGGAGTTTAAAGTCATGTCTGTGTTTGACATTCCTGCAAAATTAATTCGGCTATGAGGGAAAACTTGAACTGGCACGAGATCAGCAGTTATATTCGGAAAGGACGTCTCGGAGCCCTTTAATACCGAACGATGATTCAGACAAGGAGAAGGATAGTAATGGCCAACAGATGCTACTATGGTCTGAGCAAACAACTCAAAAGCAAGGCCACCACCCGCCAGACCAAACTCACACTCTACAAGACGCTGATATTACCCGTACTGTTATATACTGGAAATTCGGAGGTACCGTTATATGGAGGCTACCAGAAAAAATAGACCTATATTTACAAGTTTTTGTGGAGGCATTTAGTAACGCGCTCAAGAACACCAAAATGCCGAAAATTGGGGTGTACTGTTATATAGGAGCTATGCCTAAACGTGGAGCGATATATTCCTATGAAAAATTTCAGCACCCTATCTCAATTCCTTCAGAAGATTACAACAGACGGACGGACATGGCTAGATCGTCTTAGAATTTTACCCTGATCAAGAATATAGGGTCTGAAATGAATATTTCGATGAGTTACAAACGGAATGACAAAATTAATATACCCTCCATACTATGGTGGAGGGTATAAAAATCCAAGCCTATTTTTGGTCTCTGAAAAATATTTTGAAAATTTTCCTTAGAAAAATATTTTTAAAAACCCATGCCTAATAAAAGGTAGCTGAAGTAAAAATTAAAAAAAAACCAGTAAGGAAAGTAGTAAAGTCGGACGGGGCCGACTATATGATACCCTTCACCACTATGGATATATTAAACAGGACTATTAACATGAAATTGGATGAAATAAAATATGTGATATTTATCTAAATGTGAATCTACCTATATATCCATAAGTTATATAAATCGACTTCAATCAAATATAAATAGGTTATCTGTTGGGCTATGTCTGTACTTCTAGAAAACGCAACTACGTAATTCTATGCTCAATTTTGTACGTTGTGCAAAATTTGATGTCAACCTGACTAGCATGAAGAGTTTGATGTCCAATTTACTTAAAATCGGGCGAAAATATATATGGAAGCTCTATCCAAATATATCGAAGGATATATAGGGACTTTGGTGCACCATTTACATGAAATCGGACGAAACTGTATCTGAATCTGGGCCGATTTTCTCGAAACTGGGCAGACATCATTCTAGGCTCAATTCAGTACGTTATGCCAAATTTCCTGCAAATCGAAAGATATATAGGACTTTGGGGCACCATTAACATGAAATCGGACGAAACTATATATGGGAGCTATATCTAAATCTGGACCGATTTTCGCGAAACTGGGCAGACATCATTCTAGCCTCAATTCAGTACGTTATGCCAAATTTCATGCAAATCGAAAGATATATAAGGACTTTGGTACACCATTTACCTTAAATCGGAGGAAGATATATACAGGAGCTATATCTAAATCTGAACCGATTTTCACGAAACTTTGCACACATCATTCTAGACTTAATTCAGTAGGCTATGCCAAATTTCGTGCAAATCGAAAGATATATAGGGACTTTGGTACGCCATTTACCAAAAATCGGCCGAAACTATATATGGGAGCTATATCTAAATCTGAACCGATTTTCACGAAACTTGGCACACATCTTTCGTGGCTCAATTCAGTACGCTATGCCAAATTTCGTGCAAATCGAAAGATTTTCAGGGTCTAAAGTCCGTAAATCGGGCAAAAATATATATGGAAGCTATATCTAAATCTTAACCGATTTTTCCCAATTTCAATAGGGTTCGTCCTTGGGCCAAACAAATGAGCTGTGCCAAATTTCATCCAAATCGGATCATAAATGCGACCTGTACTTTGTTTGCAATTTAACATGGACAGACGGACAGACGGACGGACGGACGGACATGCATAAATCGATTCAGAAAGTGATTCTATGCATATTCTCAAAAGGAACCATGGGTCTATCTCGATTATTTTTGCCTGTTACAAACATATGCACAAAGACATAATACCCTGTACCACAGTGTGGTGAAGGGTATAAAAATACCCCTATTGTTGGTCTCTAAAAAATTATTTTTCAAAAATCGACGTCTCCGTCATTAATGTAATACGCTTTGTTGGTGTTTGAAAATTGTTAAATATTTTTAATGAATCATAATGTCCTTACAATAAATCCCTTTTTAATTGTTTGAATTCATAAAGAAACAGAAATATTAAAGCAATAAAACAATTTTGAAGACGATTAAATAAAACAATAAAAAAACTTTTTGAGTTTGCTGATAAGTGAAAAAAAGTTTTAAAACTTCAGTTTAATAACTTGGAAATATGTTTAAATGGCATACGGCAGGCAACAGTGTTATTATATTACACACACACCTAAAAGTATGCAACAATCATCGGAGTATTTATGCTCTCATCAAAGTAATACAGATAGGCGTGATTATAATGAACTGAAGACAAAGCGAAATCAAGGAGATAAAAAAAATATTTTCATAGAACAACAATGCTCAGATTTGAATAAAATATCCCCTAAAATTTTTTTCTAAAAATATTTTTTTTTTCTATAAATATTTTTTTTTATGTTCCAAAAAAGGTTTGACTGTATCCTCTTTTTTTTTTTTTTGAAACACAATACATGAAAAAATGTTTCATATCATCAGCAAAAGTCTTTCTTTGTATTTTTTGGACTCAGAGAGAGAGAGAGAGAGCGAGAGTGAAGGAAAGTATTCATAATACCATAAGATAAGTTTGTTTAATTGAATTTTACATTTTTGTATTTCTTCTTTACTTTGTCATTATTTTGGAAATAAGCTGTAAAGTGTGTGTTGTTAATTAAAAACATAATGAAAGATAAATATTTTTTATACATTTAAATGTTCTTTATTACAACCGGTTTGAGAAGGTACTGAAAAAATATATGACAGAAGTTTTTCTTACCAAAAACTGTTAAAAATAATTTAAAGACGATGATGATCCGAATTGGATGAAATTTGGCACAGCTCAATTATTTGGCCCAAAGACGAACCCTATTAAAATTGGAACAAATCGGTTCAGATTTAGATATAGCTCCCATAAATATTTTCGTCCAATTAAAGGCAAATGGCGCACCAAAGTCCCTATATATCCTTCGATTTGCACGAAATTTGGCACAGAGTAACGAGAATGATGTGTGCAAAGTTTCCTGAAAATCGGTTCAGATTTAGATATAGCTCCTATATATAGTTTCGCCCGATTTCATGTAAATGGTGCACCAAAGTCCCTACATATCTTTCGATTTGCACGAAATTTGGCATAGTGTACTGAATAGCGTCTAGAAAGATGTGTGTTAAATTTCGTGAAAATCGGTTCAGTTTTAGATATAGCTCCCATATATATTTTCGACCGATGTAAATGGTGCACCAAAGTCCCATAAAATCCTCCGATTTCCACCAAATTTGCGTAGTGTACTAAATTGAGTCTAGAATGGTGTGTGTTAAATTTCGTGAAAATCGGTTTAGATTTAGAAAGAGCTCCCATATATATGTTCGTCCGATTTTAGGTAAATAGTGCACCAAAGTCCCTTAAAATAATTCGATATGCACGAAATTTGGCATAGTGTACTAAATTGAGTCTAGAATGGTGTGTGGTAAGTTAAAATTCTTCGATTTGCACGAAATTTGCTATAGGGTACTGAATAACGTCTAGAACGATGTGTATTAAATTTCGTGAAAATCGGATCAGATTTAGATATAGCTCCCATATATATTTTCGTCCGATATAAGGTAAAAGCTGCACCAAAGTACCTATATATCCTTCGATTTGCACGAAATTTGGCATAGAGTACTAAACTAAACCTACAGTGATGTGTGCTAAGTTTCGTGAAAATCGGTTCAGATTTAGATATAGCATCCATATATATTTTCGTCCGATTTTATGTAAATGGTGCACCAAAGTCCCTATATAACTTTCGATTTGCACGAAATTTGGCATAGCGTACTGACTTGAGTCTAGAACGATGTGTGCTAAGATTCGTGAAAATCGGTTCAGATTTCGATATAGCTCCCATATATATTTTCGTCCGATTTAATGTAAATGGTGCACCAAGTCCCCATTTATCCTTCGATTTGCACTAAATTTGACATATCGTACTGAATTGAGTCTAGAATGATCTGTGCTAAGTTTTTCGTGAAAATCGGTTCAGATTTAGATATAGCTCCCATATATATTTTCGACCGATTTTATGTAAATGGTGCACCAAAGTCCTTAAAATCCTTTTATTTGGGAAAAATTTGGAATAGTGTACTGAATTGAGTCTAGAACAATGAGTGCTAAATTTCGTGAAAATTGGTTCAGATTTCAATATAGCTCCCATATATACTTTCGTCCGATTTTATATAAATGGTGCACCAAAGATTTATATATAACTTTCGATTTGCACGAAATTTGGCATAGCCTACTGAATTGAGTCTAGAAAAATGAGTGGTAAGTTTCCGGAAAATCGGTTCAGATTTAAATATATATCTTCCTCATATATTTTCTTCCGATTTTATGTAAATGGTACACCAAAGTCCCTTCGTATCCTTCGATTTGCACGAAATTTGGCATAGTGTACTAAATTGAGTCTAGAATGATGTCTGCCAAGTTTCGTGAAAATCGGTTCCGATTTAGATATAGCTCCCATTTATATTTTCGTCCGATTATAGGTAAATAGTCCACTAAAGTCCCTGGAAATCCTTTGATTCGCACGAATTTCGGCATAGCGTACTAAATTGAGTCTAGAATGATGAGTGTTAAGTTTCGGGAAAAGTCCCTATATATCTTTCGATTTGCAAAAAATTTGGCATAGCGTATTAAATTAAACCTAGAGTGATGTGTGCTAAGATTCCTGAAAATCGGTTCAGATTTAGATATAGCTCCCATATATATGTTTGTCCGATTTTAGGTAAATAGTGCACCAAAGTCCCTTAAAATCCTTCGATTTGCACGAAATTTGGCATAGTGTACTAAATTAAACCTAGAGTGATGTGTGCTAAGATTCCTGAAAATCGCTTTAGATTTAGATATATCTACCATATATATATTTTCGTCCGATCTTAGGTAAATAGTGCACCAAAGTCCCTTTCGATTTGCACGAAATTTGGCATAGTGTACTGAATAACGTCTAGAACGATATGTGTTAAATTTCGTGAAAATCGGTTCAGATTTAGATATAGCTCTCATATATTTCTTCGTCCGATTTAATGTAAATGGTGCACCAAAGTCCCTATATATCTTTCGATTTGCACGAAATTTGGCATAGTGTACTGAATGGAGTCTAGAATGATCTGTGCTAAGATTCCTGAAAATCGGTTCAGATTTAGATATAGTTCCCATATATATCTTAGTCCGATTTTAGGTAAATAGTCCACTAAAGTCCCTGGAAATCTTTTGATTCGCAAGAATTTTGGCATAGTGTACTAAATTGAGTCTAGAATGGTGTGTGGTAAGTTTCGGGAAAATCGGTTCAGATTTAGATATAGCTCGCATATATATCTTCGTCCGATTTAAAGGAAATTGTATACCAAAGTCCCTATATATCTTTCAATTTGCACCAAATTTGGCATAGCGTACTAAATTAAACCTAGAATGATGTGTGTTAAATTTCGTGAAAATCGGTTTAGATTTAGATATAGCTCCCATATATATATTTTCGTCCGATTTTATGTAAATGGTGCACGAAAGTCCCTAAATATCTTTCGATTTGCACGAAATTTGGCATAGTGTACTGAATGGAGTCTAGAACGATGTGTGTTAAATTTCGTGAAAATCGGTTCAGATTTAGATATACCTCCCACATATATTTTCGACCGATTTTATGTATATGGTGCACCAAAGTTCCCATTTATTCTTCGATTTGCACGAAATTTGGCATATCGTACTGAATTGAGTCTAGAACGATGTGTGCTAAAATTCGAGAAAATCGGTTCTGATTTCGATATGGCTCAAATATATATTTTCGTCCGATTTTATGTAAATGGTGCACCAAAGTCCCTATTTATCCTTCGATTTGCACTAAATTTGGCATATCGTACTGAATTGTGTCTAGAATGGTCTGTGCTAAGATTCCTGAAAATCGGTTCAGATTTAGATATAGTTCCCATATATATCTTAGTCCGATTTTAGTTAAATAGTCCACTAAAGTCCCTGGAAATCTTTTGATTCGCAAGAATTTTGGCATAGTGTACTAAATTGAGTCTAGAATGGTGTGTGGTAAGTTTCGGGAAAATCGGTTCAGATTTAGATATAGCTCGCACATATATCTTCGTCCGATTTAAAGTAAATTGTATACCAAAGTCCCTATATATCTTTCGATTTGCACGAAATTTGGCACAGCATACTGAATTAAGCCTAGAATGATGTGTGTTAAATTTCGTGAAAATCGGATCAGATTTTTATATAGCTCTCATATATATTTTTGTCCAATTAAACTGTAAATTTGCCCGAATGAAATGAAATTTATCACAGATGTATGCAGAATGGCATGTGTATGGATTGATGTTAGTCGGTTCACTACTGGATAAAGATCACTGACATGAAATTGTTAGGATACATATGTATATACCCAAAGTGGTGATGGGTATCATATAGTCGGTCCAGTCCGACTTTACTAATTTCCTTAATGGTTATAGTAAATCTTCTGTTCGGGATTTTAATAATTCATTAACTAAACAGCTGTAATAAAATCTCAGGTACTCTAGGTCGCATGATTTATATTAATTGTGGTACCATGGTGCGTATGAGATATAACCCAACTTATACGCTCCCTATAAATAGGATTCTATCAAGTTTGAAATGGTTTTTGAAATGGTGTTTTTCAGGGACCGGCTTGGTTTTTTGATTTTTTTTTTTATAGGACAACCGAAAGTTTTATTTTTTTTTTAAGAAATATTTTTAGTGATCCAGGACTAGGTTTGATAATTTAAAAATTATATATTTTCAGTGATCCAAGGCACACCGCAGTGGATTTTTGGCTTAACTCTAGTTTAGTAAAAACGATTAGATTTTTCTGAAATTTTTTCCAGAGGTAGGTATTTTTACCCTAATTATGGGGATATATTTTTTTTCTTATGGGACGTACACGGTTATTTGACCTGGAAGTTCGGGTACGGGTACCCGGTTATATCCGGTTCTACGAATTCGGTTAATATAAAATGGGTATCATTTCAAAGGTTATAAAATACCTTTTCATTGAGTGGTAATATGATGGGGTTATATTAACTTGGTTTTGGCCCCCGATTTTTTGAAAAATTCCCTAAAATTCGAACTTGTGTCCATTATAGTCCCTCTCCAACCCTGACTCAAATAATAGACCACAATTTTCCCTTTCCAAAATGGTGCGATAAGTGGCTGTATCCATTGTGGATCAAAAGATAGAACCTTACTAAACTAGAGTTGTCCGGATTTTTTAATAATCTTTCAATGACCTACCAAAGGCATGGATTTTTTCAAAAAAAATTTTCAATGAGCTACCAAAGGCGTTGATTTTTTTAAAAATATTTTTTTCCATAGAATTTTTGTTATTCTTCCATCACATTTTCATTTACCTAAATCGTTTATTTCCCAATTATTTTATATTTTCCTCTCCTTTTAACTAAGCTACTTAAATGCAGACCCTGAAATTGTGACCTTAATAAACGTATCATAATAACATTTTGATGAATTTGTTGGGATAATACAAAAGCAACAACAACAACAACAACATTAAAACAAAACAATGTTAATGAGAAGAAAAACAAAAAGTATCATGACGACGATGATGATGCCTTAAATTATTAATAACTGCCAACATATTTTGTTAACAATCTAAGAAAATTAGTGAATGAGTGTGTGTGTGTTTGTGTGAGCGTGGCACACTTTTAGGCTATGATAGGTTAAACGAAAACAATGCATATAAATTAGGGGTGGGCTTAGCCAGCACCAGCACAAAAAGGGTTAGTCAATGAAAGGGTTTCGGAAAAGTTTATTTTTAGGAGAAGGGTGCAGATATGTCTTTAAGAACGATTACTTACACAGGGTGGGTGGGTGTGTTTGTGATTTGCCTTTGATAGAGATTTTAATTGGGGATTTATTTGTAGTCGATGATGAGGAACAGCGAGAGGGTGGGAGGTTGAATATGTTTTCATGAAGATACAATAGATGTGGATTTCTAGGGTAT
>NW_026886834.1:0-84722 GCF_032173495.1 Musca vetustissima | reverse complement strand
AGAAAATTCTGAAAAAAATATTTTCTAAAAATAGAGGAGACAAGCTTTCATACGGTACCTTCAGATCAGGCGTATCTTTTATAGATCCCGCACAGTGGTTCTCTGAATATAATGTCCCTTAAAATTATATATTTTTTTCAAAAAATTTTTTCTCAAAATTTCTGTGTCAGAAAATTCTGAAAAAAATATTTTCTAAAAGTAGAGGAGACCAGCTTTCATAAGGTACCTTCGGATAAGGCGTATCTTTTATAGATCCCGCACAGTGGTTCTCTGAATATAATGTCCCTTAAAATTATATATTTTTTTCAAAATTATTTTTCTCAAAATTTCTGTGTCAGAAAATTCTGAAAAAAATATTTTCTAAAAGTAGAGGAGACCAGCTTTCATAAGGTTCCTTCAAATCAGGTGTATCTTTTATAGATCCCGCACAGTGGTTCTCTGAATATAATGTCCCTTAAAATTATATATTTTTTTCAAAAAATTTTTTCTCAAAATTTCTGTGTCAGAAAATTCTGAAAAAAATATTTTCTAAAAGTAGAGGAGACCAGCTTTCATAAGGTACCTTCGGATAAGGCGTATCTTTTCCCGCATAGTTCCCGCACAGTGGTTCTCTGAATATAATGTCCCTTAAAATTATATATTTTTTTCAAAAAATTTTTTCTCAAAATTTCTGTGTCAGAAAATTTATTTTCTAAAAGTAGAGGAGACCAGCTTTCATAAGGTACCTTCGGATAAGGCGTATCTTTCATAGTTCCCGCACAGTGGTTCTCTGAATATAATGTCCCTTAAAATTATATATTTTTTTCAAAATTTTTTTTCTCAAAATTTCTGTGTCAGAAATTTCTGAAAAAAACATTTTCTAAAAGTAGAGGAGACCAGCTTTCATACGGTACCTTCAGATCAGGCGTATCTTTTATAGATCCCGCACAGTGGTTCTCTGAATATAATGTCCCTTAAAATTATATATTTTTTTTCAAAAATTTTTTTCTCAAAATTTCTGTGTCAGAAAATTCTGAAAAAAATATTTTCTAAAAATAGAGGAGACAAGCTTTCATACGGTACCTTCAGATCAGGCGTATCTTTTATAGATCCCGCACAGTGGTTCTCTGAATATAATGTCCCTTAAAATTATATATTTTTTTCAAAAAAATTTTTTTCTCAAAATTTCTGTGTCAGAAAATTCTGAAAAAAATATTTTCTAAAAGTAGAGGAGACCAGCTTTCATAAGGTACCTTCGGATAAGGCGTATCTTTCATAGTTCCCGCACAGTGGTTCTCTGAATATAATGTCCCTTAAAATTATATATTTTTTTCAAAATTTTTTTTTCTCAAAATTTCTGTGTCAGAAATTTCTGAAAAAAATATTTTCTAAAAGTAGAGGAGACCAGCTTTCATACGGTACCTTCAGATCAGGCGTATCTTTTATAGATCCCGCACAGTGGTTCTCTGAATATAATGTCCCTTAAAATTATATATTTTTTTTCAAAAATTTTTTTCTCAAAATTTCTGTGTCAGAAAATTCTGAAAAAAATATTTTCTAAAAGTAGAGGAGACCAGCTTTCATAAGGTACCTTCGGATAAGGCGTATCTTTCATAGTTCCCGCACAGTGGTTCTCTGAATATAATGTCCCTTAAAATTATATATTTTTTTCAAAATTTTTTTTCTCAAAATTTCTGTGTCAGAAATTTCTGAAAAAAACATTTTCTAAAAGTAGAGGAGACCAGCTTTCATACGGTACCTTCAGATCAGGCGTATCTTTTATAGATCCCGCACAGTGGTTCTCTGAATATAATGTCCCTTAAAATTATATATTTTTTTTCAAAAATTTTTTTCTCAAAATTTCTGTGTCAGAAAATTCTGAAAAAAATATTTTCTAAAAATAGAGGAGACAAGCTTTCATACGGTACCTTCAGATCAGGCGTATCTTTTATAGATCCCGCACAGTGGTTCTCTGAATATAATGCCCCTTAAAATTATATATTTTTTTCAAAAAAATTTTTCTCAAAATTTCTGTGTCAGAAAATTCTGAAAAAAATATTTTCTAAAAGTAGAGGAGACCAGCTTTCATAAGGTACCTTCGGATAAGGCGTATCTTTCATAGTTCCCGCACAGTGGTTCTCTGAATATAATGTCCCTTAAAATTATATATTTTTTTCATCTAAAATTTCTTTTTTTCTCAAAATTTCTGTGTCAGAAAATTCTGAAAAAAATATTTTCTAAAAGTAGAGGAGACCAGCTTTCATAAGGTACCTTCGGATAAGGCGTATCTTTCATAGTTCCCGCACAGTGGTTCTCTGAATATAATGTCCCTTAAAATTATATATTTTTTTCAAAATTTTTTTTCTCAAAATTTCTGTGTCAGAAATTTCTGAAAAAAACATTTTCTAAAAGTAGAGGAGACCAGCTTTCATACGGTACCTTCAGATCAGGCGTATCTTTTATAGATCCCGCACAGTGGTTCTCTGAATATAATGTCCCTTAAAATTATATATTTTTTTTCAAAAATTTTTTTCTCAAAATTTCTGTGTCAGAAAATTCTGAAAAAAATATTTTCTAAAAATAGAGGAGACAAGCTTTCTTACGGTACCTTCAGATCAGGCGTATCTTTTATAGTGGTTCTTCCCCTTAAAATTATATATTTTTTTCAGTGGTTCTGTGAATATAATGTCCTTCAAAATTATATATATATATATATATATATATATTAACTTTTTTTCTAAAAGTTTCTGTTTCAGAAATTTATAAATAAAATATTTTCTAATAGCAAAATGAAAATATATTATGAATATAAAATAAATATATTATTTCAAAAAAAAAAAAAAAAAAATACCGAATTCATTTTCTCCTCTGACTTTGTTATACTGCATACAGTACTTACTGTACATACTTAGCACAAGCCACATACTGCTGTGTGTCTTTGCTAGTTAAATTCGTTTTGTAGCCCTTAACGATACGTTTAAAAAAAATTCAAAATTTCTGTGTCAGAAAATTCTGAAAAAAATATTTTCTAAAAGTAGAGGAGACCAGCTTTCATAAGGTACCTTCAAATCAGGCGTATCTTTTATAGATCCCGCACAGTGGTTCTCTAAATATAATGTCCCTTAAAATTATATATTTTTTTCAAAAAATTTTTTCTCAAAATTTCTGTGTGAGAAAATTCTGAAAAAAATATTTTCTAAAAGTAGAGGAGACCAGCTTTCATAAGGTACCTTCGGATAAGGCGTATCTTTTATAGATCCCGCACAGTGGTTCTCTGAATATAATGCCCCTTAAAATTATATTTTTTTTTTTTCTTCAAAAAATTTTTTCTCAAAATTTCTGTGTCAGAAAATTCTGAAAAAAATATTTTCTAAAAGTAGAGGAGACCAGCTTTCATAAGGTACCTTCGGATAAGGCGTATCTTTTATAGATCCCGCACAGTGGTTCTCTGAATATAATGCCCCTTAAAATTATATTTTTTTTTTCAAATAATTTTTTCTCAAAATTTCTGTGTGAGAAAATTCTGAAAAAAATATTTTCTAAAAGTAGAGGAGACCAGCTTTCATAAGGTACCTTCGGATAAGGCGTATCTTTCATAGTTCCCGCACAGTGGTTCTCTGAATATAATGTCCCTTAAAATTATATTTTTTTTTCAAATTTTTTTTTCTCAAAATTTCTGTGTCAGAAAATTCTGAAAAAAATATTTTCTAAAAGTAGAGGAGACCAGCTTTCATAAGGTACCTTCAGATCAGGCGTATCTTTTATAGATCCCGCACAGTGGTTCTCTGAATATAATGCCCCTTAAAATTATATTTTTTTTTTTCAAAAAATTTTTTCTCAAAATTTCTGTGTCAGAAAATTTTGAAAAAAATATTTTCTAAAAGTAGAGGAGACCAGCTTTCATAAGGTACCTTCAAATCAGGCGTATCTTTTATAGATCCCGCACAGTGGTTCTCTGAATATAATGTCCCTTAAAATTATATTTTTTTTCAAAAATTTTTTTCTCAAAATGTCTGTGTCAGAAAATTCTGAAAAAAATATTTTCTAAAAATAGAGGAGACATTTCATACGGTACCTTCAGATCAGGCGTATCTTTTATAGATCCCGCACAGTGGGTTAAAACATATATTGTTTTTTTCTCTTTATTTTTGACAATATTATTTGTTTTTTACACATCTTTTTATCATAATACATCATAACTCATATTCACAAAATGAAAATATATTCTGAATATAATTTAAATATATATAATTTCGTAATAAATCAGAATTTATTTTCCGTGAATTCTGTTATACCGTATTACAAAACTGTTATACTGAACACAACCACACATACTGGTTTGTGTCTTTGCTAGTTAAAAACGAATTTATCTTCACGCACATAAACTATTTTAAATGATATGGAAAATTACAAGCAAAACCAAACTGTAAAAAAAAACTATCCACAATTATTTTTTGTGGCTAATGTAATGGTATCTCCTGTTTTTAATGAGAGCTATTTGCGATATGATCAGGAGCAGGAATAAGATTCTCAAGTCACTAGCCGGCAGCACTTGAATGTTGACAAAAGACCTTGTTAGCGAAATACACAGCAATAGGCCGCTCTCTGCTAACGTTAGTGCAACGCAGTGGAAAAGTCTTCAATCCTGCCAAAATGCCACCCTGAGGTCTGCAAAAGGTCCAATTGACAACTTACATGAGGAGTCTAAGATCCTTCCTGTGCATCAACACAAGAAGATGTCGATGCAATACCTGCTTAGGTGTTTGAGAAGTAGTCATCCAAATCATTACCTAATGGATAGGCACCCACCACCTAGCCATGTCAGGAAGGATCTACATGATCTGGAAAGAGAGAGAGAGAGATCCAAAGGTACAAAAGGGAGTCTTTAGATCTGTATGGTGTAGCCGCTTCAATTCATATTGTGCATGAATTGACGGCGCGGTCAATAATATCTGCCCGGCATGTGGTAATGGTCCACATGACACGCTACAGCTTTTCAACTGCCCAGCTAAACCCACTCAGGCCTATCAAACAGGATTGAGTCGAATTCACTCGTATGCAGTAGAGGCAATTACATAATGTCATGTGAATACAATCCTCAGTGATCACCCGCTACGATAGCTGCAGAAGAGCAGCAGCTACCTCGGCAAACCAGAGTGGTCTTGGCACCATTGAGATCTGGATGGTGTAGCCGCTTCAATTCATGTTGGGCACGAATTGACGGCGCGGTGAATAACATCTGGCCCGGCATGTGGTAATGGTCCACCTTTTCAACTACCCAGCTAAACCCACTCATCCAACCAATCTTCACTTTGGACACAGCCGATACAGGTTGTAGCCTTTTTGAACGTACAGTTAAAATCATAGTCATATTAAGGAGAAATACACAGCAGTATAATCTGCTACAGCAACAACTTTCAGCTCACCTATTAATGCTCCCTTCAACTCATCCATTCAGTTCGTCGTAAGAGACTACTTTCAGGTCATCTATAAAGACTCCCCTCAGCTCTCTTTAACAAATTTCCTTCAGGTCGTCTATAAAAGACCCCCTACAGCTCGTGTATTAAGACTCCCCACAGCTTATTTTAGAGACTAAATTAAATTTATTCAAATTTCAAATTTTCAGGTCGATGAAAAAGCTCCTTTGGATAAGGTATGTTTGCTAGGCTGTGGCATTCCAACTGGTTATGGTGCTGCTCTTAACACTGCCAAGGTAAATTGTAATTTAAAATAGTTTTTAAATCATCTTATATTCCTTTTTCTCTTGTCCATAGGTTGAACCTGGCAGTACTTGTGCCATCTGGGGTCTTGGCGCTGTTGGCTTGGCCGTTGCCTTGGGTTGCAAAAAGGCTGGCGCCTCGAAAATCTATGGCATTGACATTAATCCCAGCAAATTTGAATTGGCCAAGAAATTCGGTGTTACCGATTTCATCAATCCCAAGGATGTTGAAGATAAAGGCCCGCTACAAAATTATTTAATCGATTTAATGGATGGCGGCTTCGATTACACTTTTGAATGTATCGGCAATGTAAATACCATGCGTACTGCTTTGGAAGCCACCCACAAAGGTTGGGGTACTTCGGTAATTATTGGTGTTGCCGCTTCGGGACAAGAAATTTCCACACGTCCCTTCCAATTGGTTGTGGGTCGCACATGGAAAGGTTCAGCTTTTGGTGGCTGGAAGAGTGGCCGTGATGTCCCCAAATTGGTCGAGGATTATATGAAAAAAGATTTGTTGGTCGATGAGTTCATTACCCATACCATGCAATTGGATAAGATCAATGAGGCGTTTGATTTAATGCATGAGGGTAAAAGTCTACGCAGTGTGGTGTATTTTTAAAGATATTATAAAATAATTTCTTTTTTTTTCTAACCAATCTATCAAAGCATTTGAAATAGTGTTAGCCGTTTCTAATAAAAACCAACAACAACAATGTGAAATAAAAAGAGATTAAAAATAGGTGGTGTTTAACACCCGAAAAAAACAAAATTAATTTGTCTTATCTATGCTTTCCAATGGGATTGTTATCAATAGCAAATCTATATATATTTAGGAAAACCACCAAAATTATTCGTGGGTATTGTCCACATGTTGTTTTATGCCATTTATCAATGTTATTTTGGCCAAGTTTCGTTTTATTATTATTCGATTATAGCACTTGAGCAAGGCCAAAAGTGAATTTCTTGCTATTGCGCATCGATAATAACAAAATAGTTTTTTTCTTAATAAAAATGCATTTGTATTATTTTGATTCTTTTGTTCATAAATAACATTATAAATGTTAGCTTATTTCCTAGTTATTTTTTTACAAAATATTTACAAATAATTATAGTCTTTAAAAAAATCCATTATTGTCTTTTTAGTTTAGAAAAGCTAAAGCCTCATTCTCTTAAACTTTCCTTTGTCGTAGAGTTCGTTCTCTTTGTGCACCCTTTTCATATTCTGCCTTTTCCTCTTTGCGTCCACTTATGTCATCGATATCTTCTGAATCTCGGGATTTGTCATCGTTGAGGAAACTCAACTCATCATCATCTTGCAGATTGCCAGAGGCATATTTTGGCGACTCCAAAGCACGTCCAGCTTTCTGTTGTACCTTTTGGGTAAACTGTTCGTATTTCCTTTGTAAATTAGTAATCCATGTGGCATTGGACCAATGATACCAGCTCAATAAAAATATGGCCAATATGAAGAAGAGATTTGTGCTTATTGCTGAAAATATTGAGGGAGAAGAATATTAGAAAACATTTTTATGCAATTTGATTTAAAATACTTACCCACTATGGCCGACATAACTGGCCAGTTGTGCATAATATAACGTAGACCTGGAACAGAGAATAAAAAGATGTTAATAGCAGGAAATCGTTCAAATGGGGGTTTCTAGATGCTTGACTGGAAATGGTTTATTTAAAACTGCCTAAAAGCGATCTTGATCTTTATATAGAGGCTTTTTTAAGGCAGCGAAATTCGGCTAAGTATAGCTAAAATAGGCTGGATCCACTATAATGGAGGGGATATGCCGAAAAAATTACAACCTCTTTGAAATGGAAAATGTACCATACAAATATCGAAAATGAGACCTTTATATGGAGACGAAGCCAAAATATGGAGGCTATGTCGATAAAATTTATTTACACAACGAAAATAGCTGGGACCACTGTATGGACGACCATGTCCAAGCATGTTGAAAAATGTTTTCAAATAAAGATCCCGAATGCCAAATTACAGCACATCGGGTGGAAAATTCGCCTAGGGGAACTTACAAATTCCAGAAATGGGGATGAATAGTACTTTATACGGGGACAAAGATAAAACATGGGCCTAAAAGTTTTCTACAAAGATATTTATCGTTCTGCAAAACCCTGGAACTACGGCTTTGTAACATCGAAATATGGCGCCACGGTTATTTGGGAGATGTAACAAAACCTGAACCAATAACCCGTTTTCAATAGCTATTTCTAAGCTTTATCTTAAATATTGCAAGTTCTATCGGTCGGACATTGCTAAAATGTAACCTTCTTACCTTATTTTATAAAAAGCTCAATATTTCTGTAAAAAAAATTTTGCCAAAAAGACATCTGTCCCTTTTTCAACTTAACCTAACTTCATGGAAGAACAATTTGAGGTTATAGGCAAAAGGAAAGTCGACCAAGTATAAAATGAAAGGCTATATGTTTTTTCTTGTGATTCAATCAAAAATCTTCTCAACCTAACCTACAAATTAAAAAGCAAATGTTTGAATACCCTGTCCCCGAATTCATGAAAGAAAAATCGGAGGTTATAGATAAAAATGAACAAAAATCTGCAATTAGATCTGTGGCGATTCCATAAAATTCTTCGAAATCTAACCTACAAATTAAAAGGTAAACATCGGAATATCCTAAAAAGTAGACATATTAAAAATCGGGAGTCTTATATCAAAAGAAAACAGAACTGGTATTCATTAGATCTCGGATGGTGAATTTCAGATAAATATCTTCACGTTCTATTCGAACTTAAAATTGAGACCGAATTCCTTAGAACTAGGAATTTGTTTAATGATCAAGGGGTATATTTCCTTCTCTCTCTCTCTCTCTCTCCTTACGTTGAACTCATAAAATGACATTCATACATACCTGTAAAATCGGCCACGATATGTAGCGATACCGTATAGAATTGTATCTTTTGTGATTGTACCTCGACATAGACATCCGTTATGGGATGATGTTTTTGTTCCAAATAATTTGAAAATATCTCTACAGATACTTTTTGGAATTCTTCACGGAAACCCAATACATATAGGGGACTTAGGGCCCATGTTGATATCGTTCGTATCAATGGTGAACGATAACGCATCATTGCCGAACGACATGAATGGCCGCGTAACATTGATTCAATATCACGCATTTCTCCACAAACCATAAACATGCCCAAATCTAAATTTTGTGGTGATTCGGGCATTTCCAATTGTACAATAACACGATATGATTGGCCAACCATAAGTAATTGTTGTTTCTTCGTTAGGGAGACATGGGCATGGGGGAAGGTGCAGGGGGAGCTGGTGTCCAAACATGTTCTGGAAAAGACATTCACAGATTTTATTTAATTTAAACCTTACTTCGATCTTTATTTGCTTAAAAACTCACTTAAATTGCATGTGCACGGGACGGGTGTGTGATATCGACGGCATGTAGGCATAATAAAACGCTGCATACATAAACACTGCCGCCCAAATTATCAGTGCCACAACAAAAGCCACCAAACCAATTCGCAGCACCAATTCACGCATAGAATCGACCTTTTGATCTGCCTTTGCCTTGAGGCGATCGTAAATATTGTGGCTCACAATTTTGGCAGGTTGGATAAGAAAACGACGCCATAATCCCAAAGGATCACAACAGAACACGATCAAACGAAATAAAATATTCATAATTCGCGATAATCCCTAGCCGAATCACAGCTAACCCTTTCGTCCGTAATCCAGCGATGTTAAATAATGAGGCAGCCAATTGAGACAATTTTTTGATGGTCTCTTATCAGTAGAACAGAGCGAGAGCAGACGGTATTTTTTTAGTTCCCCTCTAGCTTTATCACACACAACAACCTGCCGGTTGGCATTCACATTAGTTCATCTCTCTCATTGCAATGGTAAGAAGACTTCCATGGAAAAACAAAATAGTTCTGGTCGTCGTCGTGGTCGTCTAGCAATGAAGTAGCTGATCTAAAAATATTCGTCGTTCACATTGAACTATGAACACTCTCAATGGATTTATTGACAACACACCGATTACTACGGAGCAGCAACAGCTGAGTGTTCTGCCTTCGAAGCTCATCAGCCGAGCCAATGGTCTCACAGTCCCAAATTTATCTTTATGATTGTAGTATTGATAGCAACAAAAATGTGACTAATATTGATATTGGGGTGGTTCTCTTAAATAAAATTTTCAGAACCTAAAGAATTATTGAAGATCATATAATTCGAATTAAATTTTTATAGGAAATTCTCCTTTACGTCGAAATCCCTTAAATCGCTTTAGAGCTATAATTTGACATTTCTAGTCCTTAGAGACTAAGAAATATAATTTTTAGGGAATTGTCTATGTGGGTCCATGTTTGGACACATCACACATATCCCGCTTTATTTTAGGAATTATATAAATGTGGGTCCATGTTTTGATATAGTTCCATTTTCGGTATTTTAAAGGTGTAGTAAATAACATTTCCATAACCGAATTTAATTTTTTCTTTAAGCGAAATTAGTGATCTAAACATGGGTTGTTTGCACCCCTCGAAGTAGATATACTTTTGGCATTTCGTATTAGTTATTGGCCAACAACTGTCAGCCCGAAAACCACCCGACCTCGTAGAATCTATCTTTTGTTTTTCTTTAGTGAATTGACATTGGATGTTTGGTGTAGAGGCCCAGCGGGCACATCTCGAAGTACATATGCGTTTGGTATTTGGTATTAATAATTGACCAACAAATCAATATCACCACGAAGTCGTAGAATCTATTTTTTAAGAATTAATTACGAGATTGAAAGGGCCAATTTAACTTTGAGGATGTTGTGGAGGCCAAAATGTGAGCATAAAATTCTTATGGACTTCCGATAGTGATATTGATGCAACAAAGTAATTCGTGCATTACAGGCAAAATCTTGGAATATTTGGAATATTTGATGATCCTGATTTTCAGACCATTAACTCTTTGGGTTTCATTCGGCGTCTGAATCTCTATTTTAATGTCTATTTTCCATACTTAGCCGAAATCATGCAAGAAATATGAAAATATCCGCAACCAAAACATCTCTTTATCATACATGCAGCTCCAAATTGCCTTAGGGTTCAAAGTATTACCAAAATCTTAAGGACAAATATTAGAAATCGGCTATGATTATCCTTTTTTACCCTACATCTTGAGTTTGGGGATTCAAAATGCGTAAATATAGACTTACATTGAAAATTGACGTGTAGGAAGTTCTTCATCCTTTAAGAAAACGAAATACCAAATTAGAACCTATTTGATTTTCAAAATACCGAAAATGGAACGCGAGCTATGTCAAAAATGAATATTCTTAAAATGGACCGGGACATTTAATATTGGGGCTATTTTAAAAAACAAATCTAAAGAAGTTCTGTAACCAACAAGAACACGGAAAACAAACTTACAATCACTTCGGTACAAAAAGGTCCCAGCGACCAAGACAGTACCTAAAATGCTGCAGAATATTTTTATGGGGCCAATGTCGAAAAATGGGCCACTCTATTCACGTACATCCCTTCAACAGATTCATCATTTTAAATCAAATGAAACGCCATTGGCATGCAACGCCTACCGCCAAACGCTTTCATTTCAATTGTAACACATGTGGTTGGCATCACTCTTTCCTACATTAACCGTGTTGCCACATGGATGTGTCAAAATAGTTTGACATATCAGAAACAAAAAAGAAACTCCAGCCGAGATATTCATTTACAAACGAAAAAATTGAAATTTTTACAAAAATTCTATAAAAAACTTGCAAAAAACTGAATAAAATACCGAATATAAACGACGCTAATATGTAATGCTGCACTAATAATGATGTGAACACAAATTCGAATCTCAAATACAGGTTGTCGGATAGCCTTCATTGCAAAAGGAGAAACATCAACGAAAAAAGAAGGCGTAGCAAACAAAGCATTGTCTAGTCAAGTAGAAAAACACAGTGCAGAGAAGTCCCATATTATAAATAACAAACGAGGACGGGATACGACAAATAGCTTCGAAAGCATTATCCAATTAGAAGAAGACGCGAGGTAATAACATCCATCTGTTGTGTTTTCCGAAAAAGAATCGTAACATTGAGATACACACCGATACCACCACCGATGAGCAATTACAGACATCACATAGGCAGTGGAGGATATTGTGGAATCGAAGTGCGCGACATGCATCCTAGAATTTCTCAGAACTTCACATATGTGAGTTCATGTGTCAAATACATGATATTCATGTTGAATTTCATATTTTGGCTATTTGGTGGCCTGCTACTGGCCATTGGCCTGTATGCCTTCAAAGATAAATGGGAATCGACAGGGTCGGTGCGTTTGGAAAGTTTCTATGATGTCATATTGAATATCTCATTGGTGCTGATGATAGCTGGTGTTGTGGTTTTTGTTGTCAGTTTTGCCGGTTGTTTGGGTGCTTTACGGGAAAATACCTGCCTGCTGAAATTCTATTCAATGTGTTTGCTGCTGTTTTTCCTTATGGAAATGGCCATTGCCATAATGGGTTTTGTATTTCCACAAAATATGAATTCATTTCTAGAGGATACATTTACGGATAAAATAATCCATTCGTATCGTGATGATCCCGATTTACAGAATTTCATTGATTTTGCCCAGCAGGAGTTTAAGTGTTGCGGTTTGAGTAATGCGGGATATCAGGATTGGAGTAAGTATTTAGGAGTTTCATTTATTTTTTTAAATTTTCTAATCAACCTTTTTTTTGGTTTCAGGCAAAAATGAATACTTCAATTGCTCTTCCCCGTCGGTGGAAAAATGTGGTGTACCCTATAGCTGTTGTATAAATGCCACCGATATAAGTTCCGGTTTGGTCAACATTATGTGTGGTTATGAGGTACAGGCCCATTCTGTGGCTGCTGCCAGCAAACGCATCTGGACTAGTGGCTGTATTGAAATAGTACGTGTCTGGGCCGAACGGAATCTCTATGCCATTGCCGGTATTGCCTTGGGTATAGCATTAATACAATTATTTGTTATATATTTGGCCAAAACATTGGAGGGACAAATCGATTTGCAAAAGTCACGTTGGTCAGCGTGAAATCCGTAGTATTAACACTACACTAGTGAGCGAACAAGTGATGTGTTTTAGAAACAACCAAGAAAAATTCTAAACAAAAAAAGACCCTCTTCCTCCCCTATCCCAAGAAAAAGAAAATATTTTTTAGCCCATATTTACATGAATATAATTATTATTAAAAATATTATTATTTTAGATGGTTCTTGCGCAATATATATAAATGAGTGCTCCAAAAAACATGTAGGGTGTACTATTATCAGAAATTAAGTTTTAAGTTTATTGATGGACCAACAAACCGCATTTTTTTGCCGCCCCTGGTTGTTCCTTTGTGGTATGTCTAATTATTGCTATATATTCCAAATTTGTTTTCTCTCCTTGTTGGTCTTTGATCTTACATATTTCAGTTTCGAATTAATTTCAGTTTTATTTTATTATACAGAAAAAGACTTGGCTAACTAAGAATTACCTTATCCATAACAAAAATTTATGGAAAATAAATGTTGTGGCGGGGAATGAAATTCTTAGTTACCTAAACCCATTAGTGATTGGTTTACAATTATTCCAAACCAAAAGACTATTTTTTACAAAAAAACTATATACAAACACACATTTTTTTCAAAGCGTGCAAATTTTTTTTTATCAATTTAGACATTGCCAAAGAAAATACGAAAGAAAAACAAAACAAGTGCATTTTACTTCCCTCAAATGGAAGAGATTTATACGTTTACAAATTGAAAATGTGTTTTGCTTTGGGGAATTCTCCACCTTGAAGTAACATAAACTCTTCAATTTTATTTCTTTACCTAAGGCGCAATAAAATAAACTAAGTTTTTTTTCTAAATTTAATATACTAACTACAAACTACACAAACATTGCCATTTTTTAAACAGTGTTCGGAAAGATTTCAGAAATGCTATAAAGTCTGACGAAATCTATCTTGAACCAATATCAAAGTAAGCCTCTTATCCTTATAGACCGCTTTGTTTGAATCTCTCTTTATTTTTTATTTGTTTGTTTTGTTGACAACAAAACCAATAACATTGTGGTCTATAGGCGTAAGAGTAAAAATATTTGTAGTATTAAAGAAGAAAAATAAAAAAAAAACGAAATATATTACTGTTTGTATGAACTAAGCAAATTTTCCAATATAATCTCAAGAATACTCTCTCTCAAAACTAATATACTCCATTTTTCGAAAACAAAAACAACATAAAAAAATAAATGAATAATACATAGATGTACAGAAAACCATGGCAAATAAAAGTACTCGCAGATGAGACTGCAACACAAATTGTTACAAAATTATTTAAAACAATAACAAAATGTATTATTTTTAACCCCCTCCATACCTGGTGCTTTATTCCACAATTCAATATTATACATTTCCACACAATTGCCATTGCAATTTTTTCCCATTTTCATTTGTTGCCCACCGCCCCCATCTGTGGGTTTTTATTTGCGCTCAATAATATTTTTTTTTTCATATCTCAAATGATTCGAAATAACAACTATGGAAAAATATGAATCTATTATAAAATAAACAAGAATAAAAAACAATTGTTGTATTTTGTAGTTGCTCTCATTCTCTAACATATACCTATATAATGAATAGAAAACAAAATCTAGTTTATAGAGAAAATAAATAAAAGCAAACGTAATTGCAAAAAAAGCATTTTAACTCAATATGATGAATTTAGTATATATACGAATATTTAAATGTAGTTTATATGTACTTCAAATAAAAAAAATTAAAAACATGATAAACAAAATTTTGAATGGCATTTTTATATCCATAATGAAGTAATTACTATTTTTTCAAGGCCTATATTAGACGTAGATTTCTTAAAGAATATTTTTCAGGGTTCTGGATTTTTTAAATAATGTTTTTCGAGGACTACACTAGGCTTAGATTTTTAATAGAATATTTTTTTTTATAGAATTTTACCCAAAGCAGGCGTGGATTTTTTATTGAATATTTTTTTAAGTAACCAACAGTAGGCGTGGATTTTTTAAAAAATATTTTTTCAAGTACCCAAAAAAGGCGTGGATTTTTTATAGAATATTTTTTAAGTACCCAAAACAGGCGTGGATTTTTTATAAAATATTTTTTATGTACCCAAAATAGTAGGCGTGGATTTTTTAAAGAATATTTTTTCAAGTACCCAAAACAGGCGTAGATTTTTTAAAGAATATCTTTTCAAGTACCCAAAACAGGCGTGGATTTTTTAAAGAATATCTTTTCAAGTACCCAAAACAGGCGTGGATTTTTTAAAGAATATCTTTTCAAGTACCCAAAACAGGCGTGGATTTTTTAAAGAATATCTTTTCAAGTACCCAAAACAGGCGTGGATTTTTTAAAGAATAACTTTTCAAGTACCCAAAACAGGCGTGGATTTTTTAAAGAATATTTTTTCAAGTACCCAAAACAGGCGTGGATTTTTTAAAGAATATTTTTCAAGTACCCAAAACAGGCGTGGATTTTTTAAAGAATATCTTTTCAAGTACCCAAAACAGGCGTGGATTTTTTAAAGAATAACTTTTCAAGTACCCAAAACAGGCGTGGATTTTTTAAAGAATATTTTTTCAAGTACCCAAAACAGGCGTGAATTTTTTAAAGAATATTTTTTTCAAGTACCCAAAACAGGCGTGGATTTTTTAAAGAATATTTTTTCAAGGACTACACTAGGCTTAGATTTTTTATAGAATATTTTTTCAAGTACCCAAAACAGGCGTGGATTTTTTAAAGAATATTTTTTCAAGTACCCAAAACAGGCGTGAATTTTTTAAAGAATATTTTTTCAAGTACCCAAAACAGGCGTGGATTTTTTAAAGAATATTTTTTCAAGTACCCAAAACAGGCGTGAATTTTTTAAAGAATATTTTTTCAAGTACCCAAAACAGGCGTGGATTTTTTAAAGAATATTTTTTCAAGTACCTAAAACAGGCGTGAATTTATGATCCGAATTGGATAAAAATTGGCATAGCTCATCTATTTGGCCCAAGGACGAACCCTATTGAAATTGGGAAAAATCGGTTCAGATTGAGATATAGCTCCCATATATATTTTCGTCCGATTTAAGGTAAATAGTGTACCAAAGTCCCTACATATCAATCGATTTGCACGAAATTTGGCACAGCGTACTGAATTAAGCCTAGAATGATGTGTGCAAAGTTTCGTGAAAATCGGTTCTGATTTAGATATAGCTCCCATATATATTTTCGTCTGATTTATTGTAAATGGGGCACCAAAGTCCCTATATATCTTTCGATTTGCACGATATTGGGCATAGCGTACTGAATAAAGCCTAGAATGATGTGTGTTAAGTTTCGTGAAAATCGGTTCTGATTTAGATATAGCTCCCATATATATTTTCGTCTGATTTATTGTAAATGGGGCACCAAAGTCCCTATATATCTTTCGATTTGCACGATATTGGGCATAGCGTACTGAATAAAGCCTAGAATGATGTGTGTTAAGTTTCGTGAAAATCGGTTCAGATTTAGATATAGCTCCCATATATATGTTCGTCCGATTTAATGTAAATGGTGTACCAAAGTCCCTATATATCTTTCGATTTGCGCGAAATTTGCATAGCGTACTAAATAAAGTCTACAATGATGTGTGTTAAGTTTCATGAAAATCACTTCATCAGTAGGGCTATTCTGTAACTTTTAACAACATTCGATATTGTTTAATTTTCTTTTGTTATTGTAAAAACAAAAGGAGACGTCTGTTAGGATACATATGACGAATATACCCAAAGTGGTTATGGGTACAATATAGTCGGGTCCGTCCGACTTTACTACTTTCTTTACTGGTTTTTAATTCCGGCGCTTTTTGGAACATTTTTGGTATTTTGAGTTCTTATTGGGCCTTTTTACCAAAAATTATCAATATTGGTCCACTACGTAAGTCCATGGCTTTAAATGGCCCCATACAAAAATCCCGGTTTGTACGATTTTAGGTTTTTTAATTGATCTCCCCTCAATAAGTGGAGATTGTAAGGAATATGTTCAAAGACTTCTTGACCAAAAACGTATTTTTTCAAGACTAAGATCAATAGTCGCAGATTTTGAAGATTTTCAGACCAATACAAATATTAGAATATGTTTGAAGATATACAACTTCATAAGCATAAAGTTTTCATAGAAGTTTACAATAAACTATTTCCACGACCATCAATAAATACTGTGAATGATATCTGAACATATGCTCTAGATATCAAATAGTCTTTCCAAGCATAATCTGTAATAAATAGAATTTAAATATTTTTTCTAAATCTAAATCTTTATTAAATATAAATGTTTACATATTTCTCATTTTTGTACCATTAGAGATTGATCTTGCAAAAATGATTCTACTTGGCCTTGAAATAATTGTAAAAATCTATTAATATCGACATCTTCCACCTGCTCCAAACCTTTACATTCACTAAGAATATTTTTACGTAGATCATTTATAGGTAAAGCAACTTGTTTTTTATTTACATTTCCCCCATCGATTTTCGTAATAACGACACCTATATGTTTCCGCATTTGTAAATCTAATTCATGGACCTGAGATTGTTTTGTGGGACATTTGTCAGGAATTTGTAGTGGCTTTAAAGGCTCTGCAAAGAGTTTAACAATATATGGTAATATATGCAATGAAATATATTCCTTAGTAATATTTTGTGGAATCAGGGATAAAGTATTTTCTTCCCAGTAGTTCGTTTTGGAATCCGGTATTTCCAATTTACTATGCATTTTTTTAATAATCTCATTGGGAACTCTTTGGAATTCATTTCGTAATGCATTTTGCTGCAGAGCCAATTCTAGACTACAATTAAAATATAACTGGCCATATGACAGGCTATAGTTACGGGCAATTTGATATAGGCGATAACGCATACTACCATAATAATGATTATCATCACACAAAATCAATAAGCGGTCATTCCCATTGTCCTTGTAAGTTGAACAATGTGGCATTAAGGTCTTATCGAGGGTTTTGGTAGTTTTGAATGTTGCAACAAGGGTCTCTAAAGAATTTAATAATTGTTCACGTTGTTCTTTATATTGAACTAAATTTTCTTGTGTAATTTTTATGAAATCATCATAACAAATGTAGAATATATTAAAGGACAGTGACTCGCTTTGTAGAAGTAATTTACAGAATGTTGTTTTACCCACTCCTGGTAAACCAATTAAGGCTATGATACACATTTCATCCATTTTCTTTTTGAGTGAAGTTTAATTGAACAATTTTTAAAAAATAACTAGCATCTAACTTTTAGGTAATAAACAAGATTTCTTTTTATAAAAAATATCTATGATAGTAATTTAGGTGTGGGAGTTAATGCATTTGTTACTTCTTCAGCAAGGCTGCTCTTATTGGTTTGTGGCTGTTGTATTTGTTGCGGCTGCTGCTGTTGTTGTTGTTCCTGATTCTGTTGTATTACCTTTTGGCCCTCCTCGATTTCTTGCATACGTTTTTGATTGATTTCCGATTGCACCTCAACATAAACTTTCATCATATTTTGATTGAACAAGGCGAATTTGTTGACACAGCGATTTACACAAGTTTCCTATTGGAAGATATACAAATAAAATAAGATTTTTGTTTATTTTTTGTATATTATAAGACTTAAGTTGATCGTGGATCGTTTAAGAAATTTACTGATGTAGCACTATAGTCTCTGATGACTGCGATAGAATATAGGTGTCCTCTTTATAGCCACAGGCTGAGAGAGGATTTGATTTCATTAGGAGTCACTGAATACAAGCTTCCTGCCTTTTTGCTCGAAAAAGATAGGAGTTCTTTTCGGATAATTTCATTTGTACTTCCTTAATACCTTAAAGTGTTTTCTAATTCCTTCACGGTTATCGAACTAAGGTTTTTATTGACTGATTGCTATTTGATAAGACTTTCGCTGAAGTGCTTATTTCTGGGTTTCCAAATTAATTATAGTGTTCCTACTTCGAAGAAATCAAAATTTCGTAATTTGATATCGGTCCAGAGGAGAAAGTCTTAAAAATTTTTGAAGCCAATACAAAAACGCACGGATTTCAACATACCTTTTGAGGCCCATGTCTAAGGAAATATACCAATATATCCGCCGATTGGAATGATATATGTTAATGTGACGGCTTCTTTGCAATAGGATGGTGTTCCTCAGACGATCTCATCCTTTTTATTGCCACAGACTGTGAGGAGGGTTTGATTTCTTTCACGCTATGGTTATCCTTAGTCTCCAACATACTAGAGGTCTCAACAGAGGCTTGATTTATTTTAAGTAGCTGGCCTTCGGCCGGGGATTGCAGACTTTCTCCTATGAACAGGTGGATAATTGGGCTAAGCGAGCAAAATTTTATTTTAATTACAATTTGTTTCTAATTAGACGACCTTCGGCGGAGGTTGGTATAAATATAATAATTTTCTGAGAGGGGCCAGCAAAGTGCTTTTAAACAACTAAGAGTTCTCTTGGGACCTTATTCAGATAATCTTATTCGTACTTCCTTACTACCTTAAAATGTTTTCCAATTCCTTCCTTTTGGGGCTCCCATTATCACATTGCCCTCAGATGTATCGTCTTAGCAAAAACAGTAGATGAAAGTATGTACTGGTGTTCCCTGGCTACATTAAGAATTGATAGACACGAGTCTAGGAACCCATTATTACTGATTAATTTAGGGACACAAATATTTGCTTCATCAGTCCGGCATCGTTGACACTCGGTTATTTTATGCAGGACTTTCTCCTTAGAGCTACATATATCGAGAAATATGAATCAATTTAAATCCACATGCACACACTTTTCAAGACAAAATTCGGCACCCATGTTGATTTCGGATAGTGTCAACTTCAACGAATTTCAAAGTGATCCACGATCCACCTACTCTGGACTAAGAGCAAAAAGTACTTACCTCATGCTGAGCCAAATCCCGTTCATTCATGTTATCCACACATCGGTTAAAGCAAAGTTCTGTGACTTTGTTGTATAATGTAAGGAAATCTTTCAGCTATTGTTGTAGTCGATAAAAATTATTTATATTAACACATGAATAAATATTATTAATATATTTCGCCTACATTTCTTAAATTAGGGTCCATTGGACTGTTTTTCGGTGATTTTTATTGAAAATATTGAAAAGTTTAAGCAGCCCCTCCAAAGGCGCAGATGACAAGTTATCTTCTTTAAAGGTAGCTCACATTCATCAGTTTATTTATTTCAATGGCCAAGTGGTGGCAATCAGCTGTTTAGGGTCTTCTTCTTTCTCTCATAGCTGCTCGGTCAGCTGTTTCATTATAGCTTTAGTTGGCAACACGAAATCACTTTAATATATATGATGTGTTCCTGTATATACAAAAAATTAATTTGGCAATAATAGAAAAATACAACTTTGCCATGATTTATAAAAACAATAAAAATAATACTTCAAAATCAACATAAAAGCCATCCAGAAGTAGGCATTCCTGTTTACCATTTTATCAAATTTCTCGAGTAAAAAGTTTACAAAGAGAAAACCATTTTGTTTTGTGCTCTCTTAAATTTTGTGAAACGTCACACGTAATTTGATATGAATAGGTCGAAATTATATATGGAAGCTATGCCATATCTATATCCGAACCGATTTCAAACAAAGATAAATTTATATTAACTTCAGTACGTTGTGTCAATCGGCCTAACTATGTATCTCGTATATGTATGGAGGAGGTATATGTAAATCTGAACTGATTTTCAAAAAACTTAGCACACATCAATTAAGACTTAATTCAGTACGCTATGCCAAACTCATGTAAATCGAAAGAAATATAAGGGCTTTGGTGCTCCATCAACATAAAATCATATTACAGCTTCCACCCAACCTCCCGAAATAGAACCTGTGTATGTGTGCTGCTAAAATCTTTTTTAAACTCGGCTTATGGAACGAAAGTTCTGTCTTAAGCCAGCTAAGTAAGTAAGTACATAATGGTTAACATAAATCCTATTTCAATAGGATTCGTCCTTGAGCCAAATAAGTGAATTGTTCCAATTTTCATCCAAATCGGATAATAAATGCGACCTGTACTTTGTTCACAAAAATATGGACGGATATACGGACATGCGTAAATCGACTCAGAAAGTGACTCTATGTATATTCTCAAAAGGAACCATGGATCTATCCCGATTCTTTTTGCCTGTTACAAACATATGCACAAAGACATAATACCCTGCACCACAGTGTGGTGAAGGGTATAAAGAGATATTTTTTGTTGATTTTTTTCCTCGCAACATATTTTAATTTTATCAACTGTCTTGGCGTTTGTTTACCAACAAAAACCATAAAATGAAGGAAAATGCAAAACTTTTCTGCAGCCAACTTCAGCTTTTTTACAATGAATAAAGAAAAAAAAACAGAATTGCGCCCCCTTTTATTCATCTCAACTCCTTCGCCCATAAACTCAATTTACTTTACGACAAAATTTGCCCCTGTGGCTACTGACCTTGTAAAAATATCACAATTTTCTGAGAAGGTGCCCCTAAAGTATATTTGTTTCCCGGAATTATGCCACTTGCCATCCGTTAATAACAAATCATCACTCACTCAAACTTAAACAGCTGTTCATTGTTTTCACAAAACATTGGCAACACTTTGTAATATGCTCACAGCAACAACAACATTATCTCTCTCGTCTAGTCAAAAGTCGACTTAAATATCCCTACTATTGAAGAGTGCAAGCAGTTTTAAGTTTGTCGTCGGCATAAATCTATTAGTTGTTACATCTGCGGGAAAATAAACTAAACATTTTTATTAAATTTTCGTTGCCTTATTTAATAAGAAAGATATTGTTGTTGTGTACGTACGTATGTGTGTGTGATTGAGTGCCAAGAGAAAATTCATTAAGAAATAAAATAATAGTGAGTTAATTTCTATATATTTGCTGAATGGAAACAATTTTTTGAAGGTTGTAATAGAAAGAAAATCCAATAAGATTTTTTTATTGGATAATGGAATGGGTGCCAATATCAAGGACAGTAGTTTAGTCAAAACAACTGCTGGCAATTGCGTATTCCGTATATATATTTATATTTGTGTGTGTGTTAATGAAAATAATATGCTATGCTGCTGCTGCCTGCCACCAAACAACTTGTTTGAAAAAGTTTAAAACTATGAAATCTATTTAGCCATCAACACCTTGAGGAAAATACCTGTATGAGATTTCCTCTTTGAGGTGTATGTGTTGTTTTCTTGTAAATGAATAATTCATAAGGAAAAGAAGAAGAATATGAAAAATAAAATGTTTAAAAATAGTCTTAGAATAAGAATACAATCGATTTCCGTTAGGTGTTGTTGTGTTATGGTGTGGTGTGTGGTGCGGAAAGGTGTTGTGCATTTTTAGAAAGACAGCTGCATTTATTTCGTAGATGGTATTAGGCCTCTCTAGCTTTCTCCCAGCTTTCTTATATTGAGGGGGATGTCCGTCCGTTAAAGGTTGTTTCTTTTTTATTCATTCATTCAATTTAGCTGTTGTTGTTTTATTTCCTTCCTTCATTCATGCATTGATTTGCCATGATTTTGACACTTTCTGCATTGCTGCATTGACATCTCTCTCCCTAAGGAAGAGAATGTGATTTGCATCTCTTTATCAAACGGTTACAATTGTTGTTATTGTTCTCTGCATTGCTGCTCTCATTTATACCCATTGACATTTTGTCCCTACCGCAGTTGTTGTGCAAAACCAATCACAGTGACGTTTTCCTAGTAGTCTACTGCGACTATTGCAACACTTAATAGTTGTTAAATAGTTGGTGTTGAATAATCAACACTTTTGATTGGCATAAAACAAAACCAACAAAAAAGTACAGTGCAGTATTTTTTGAATTGCCTATCAAATATCATTGTGGCTTTTTGAAAAAAAAAATACGAATATTTTGTTGCAAACAACCACAGAGAATCTTCGTGTTAGAAACGTCACCACAGCTCGTTAACTGTCATCAGACTTGAACATCTACACTAGTTGGATAAGAAGCATACGGGGGAGAATAAAAAAATAAAAGAAATGCTTTCACTTTTTCGTCACACACCCAAATTTGTTGGCGGCTGCCCGATGGCTTTAAGTACTACGGCAATAAATCAAATCTTATTTCCTCTTGGCAGCAGTCGTCGTCGCATTGCGTTATTATTGCTTCCTGTCGTCTCAGTGGCCTCAAAAAATTTTTCTTCGTATCCATTCGGCCGGCACTTTGCAACCTCAGCCATACCTTCTGTATTTCAGTGTACAGCAGCACATTATCGCCTTTTCTCCTCCTCGTCAGGTATGTCTAAGTGAAGTGTTCTGTTTATTTCACAATAACAAAACAATTTGTAATTGCCCTCAAAAAAGTGCTCTCTATTGGATCCAATGCGTATTTGTTTTAAATTTTGTTTTGTTGTATTTTCATTTATTTATTTTTGTTTACATTTTTTTCTTCTTATTGTTACGAAATTCTTTTAGGTGCCGTTGTGTTGTTGTTTTGTTTTTGTATGCTCCACCCACTCAATTGTCTGGTGGGTAGGGTGGTCGGTGGTGGCCACAAAGGGTGTATTGCTGCCATCGTTTGGCGATCAAACTAGAAATTTCAATTGGCGTTTAATGATGCAAACAACCATTTATAAAAAGCAAAAAATTGGATATTCACAATTTGTTCATTATTGCATTGTTGTTTATTATAAATTTTGGAAAAAAAGTAGCTATTTATGTACATTTGACCATTTGTTGCAGGAAATTTGTATGTATGTAGAAATATTGTGTGTGTGCAGAACATTTATTGAATTTTTATTTATTTATTTAGGGAAATTTATTTGGAAATAGGACCAATAGGACCAATATACCGACCAATTGGCCTTTTTAAAGACATGCGGTGGCTATACCGACCAAATTAGCTTTTATAAAGTCCTGTGGTATCTATACCGACCAATTGACCTTTATAAAATTTTAAGTCTATATATAGACCAACTGGAATTTATTAAGACCTGTGGTCTCTATACTGGCCAATTGGCCTTTATGAAGGCTTGTTGTCACTATAAAGACCAATTGGCCTTAATCAAAACCTACAAACAAATTGCCATTTATAAAGACCTGTGGTCTCTATACAGACCAACTGGCCTTTATAAAGACCTGTGGTCTCTATACAGACCAATTGACCTTTATAAATCCCTGTGGTCTCTATACAAACCAATTGGTCTCCAGACAGTCCTGTGGTCTCTATACAGACCCGATATAGCTATTTACAATGTCCACCTCATGTTGGAGGGTATAAAATGTTCTCGTTCCCGCTAAACTTCTTCTCTTCTATATATAGTGAGAAGATTTTGTTTTCATTTCCATTTTTTTTGTGATTCTTCCCAATTAAAGATGTTTTTTTTCTGAACCTTTGACTTTTGGCGATAAGAAACTTTTTTTTTTTATTTTTATACCCTCCACCATAGTATGAAGGGTATATTAATTTTGTCATTCCGTTTGTATCTAATCGAAATATTCATTTCCGACCCTATAAAGTATATATATTTTGATCAGGGTAAAATTCTAAAACGATCTAGCCATGTCCGTCCATCCGTCTGTTGTAATCTTCTGAAGGAATTGAGATAGATCGCCAAAATTTTGCACAGAGTCATCTTCTGTCTGCAGGAAGGTTAAGTTCGATGATGGGCTATATCTGTCCAAGTATATTCACAGCTCCCATATAACGGTACCCCCAATTTTTGCTATTTTGGGGTTCTTGATCGCGTTCTACAACCGAATCCGCTGCAATTTGGTTCATTGGGTTCTTCATGAGTACCAAATATCTCTACTAAAAATTATACATATAGGTCCACTTTTCCCGGTAGCCCCCATAGAAGAGTACCCTCAAATTTTCGGTATTTTGGGGCTCTTGAGCGCATTTTTCAACCGAAATCGCTGAAATTAGAGTACATTGGGTTCTTATTGGGTAGCAATTCTCTCCTCTGAAAATTACAAATTTAGGTACATTTCTTCGAGTACCCCCATTTTAGGGGTTCTTGAGTGCGCTTTTTAACCGAATTCGCTGAAATTTAGTACATTGGGTTTTTATTGGGTTGCAAATCTTCCAACTAAAAATTATACATATAGTTCCACTTTTTCCGGTAGCCCCCATATAAGGGTACCGCCAATTTTCAGTTTTAGGCGGCCTTTGATCGCATTTTTCAACCGAATTTGCTGAAATTTTAGTACATTGGGTTCTTATTGGGTAGCAAATCACTCAACTTAAACTATAAATATAGGTCAATTTTCTCCAGTAGCCCCATATAAGGGTTCCCTCCAATTTTCGGTATTTTCGGGTTTTTGAGCGCGTTTTTTACACGATTTAGTTGAAATTTGGTACATTGGGTTTTTATTGTGTAGCAATTCTCTCCACTAAAAATTATAAAAATAGATCCATTTTTTCGGGTAGCCCCCATATAAGGGTAACCCCAATTTTCGGTATTTTAGGGATTTTTGTCGCATTTTTCGACCGAATTGGCTGTATTTACATTGGGTTCTTATTGGGTAGCAAATCACTCAACTTAAAATTATAAATAAAGGTCTATTTTCTCCAGTAGCCCCATATAAGGGTTTCCTCCAATTTTCGGTATTTTCGGATTTTTGGGCGAATTAGCTGAAATTTGGTACATTGGGTTCTTATTGGGTAGCAAATCTCTCCACAAAAAATTATAAATATAGGTCCACTTTGCCGATAGACCCCCAAATTTTCGGTATTTTGGGGGTTTTGAGCGTGTTTTTCAACCGAATTAGCTGTAATTTGGTATTTTGTAGTTGTATATGGTAACAAATCTCCCTCCTTAGAATAACTAGCATTCGCTCCCCTTTTAGGGGTAGTCCCCATATAACCAATTTTCGGTATTTGAATAATTATCGTATTGTGATGCAAAAATGTTAGTTCCGAAATTGAGCTATATCACTTCTCAATTAGGCATAGCACCTCATATAATGATAACTACAAATGTTCAGTAATTCCTGCACGATGTAATCAATATTGGTACCGCTTTTAGTATATCCTCCAAGGACTTATGCATACAATTTTTTTCTGCACTGGCAATTTTCACATTTAACCAGCAGCTTCCACCCAACCTCCGGAAATAAAACCTGTGTATGAAATTTGTATTTGGAAATCTTTTTTAAGCTCGGCTTATGAAACGAAAGTTCTGTCACAAGCCAGCTAAGTAAGTAAGTACATAAGGGATAACATAAATCGGTTTGTAGAATTGTCGGTATAGGTCCATTGTTTGTTATGTTCAATATATTTTCATTTCAAGTATCTATCAGTATACCTATGGTGTGTAGGGTATCCAAAGTTCGGCCCGACCAAACCTAACGCTTTTTTCATTTACTTTTTTTTAATTTTATTGTTTTAAACTTTAACCTTTTTCAAATATGTGCGATATGCTACTCTAATAAAGAGATGCTTACACATTGACAGACTACTTTTCCCTTTTGATTA
Organism: Musca vetustissima; assembly: GCF_032173495.1. Taxonomy (NCBI): domain Eukaryota; kingdom Metazoa; phylum Arthropoda; class Insecta; order Diptera; family Muscidae; genus Musca; species Musca vetustissima. Next base: position 58,497 of record NW_026886834.1, on the reverse strand, counting down.
GCAGTTAACATTTTTTGAACTCTCCTTCAAATATAATATTTATTGTTGAATTGTGTGTGTTATGTTTTTTAGAATTGATTAATTGCCAATCTGTTTTTTGAAAATGCAATTAATTAGCGCTACTAGTGGTGAACAGCAAACAATATTGCTGCTGTTAATAAACTGTCTGCTTATCGACAATCTTGGTGAAATGGTATGGCCAAGGCATTCACGCACACACACACACATATATATATTGTGCATTGAAAATTTGGGTCACACTTCAGTGATTTTTCGCATAACTATATGAGTATGTGCTTTGATAGATAAAAAAATTATGAAGTAGGCAACTGCAATTTATTTATTATTTTTTTGGGAAAATCCGAAATCTCTACCTTGGTTCCAAAGGCAATTGACTTTGGTTATTGGTATTAATAATGCACTTATGATTTTCATATCTTAAGTTAACACATTAAGATAATTAATTTATCTATAAATAACTTCAATGGCTGGATGTGATTAACAACAATTTTGGAGTGGCCGACTGGCTGGGTGGCTAGCTGGCTGTTGGTATAAAATGTTGTTGAGTTCGTGATTTTACCAAATGATTTCCATGTTGAGTTTGATAAACTTTTCTAATCTTTGTTTCTTATCTAATTTGTGCAAGATTATAAACTAATCGTAATATTGCAAGTACATTTAGTAATGATATATAGTTTATTTATTACCATGCCAGACAAAAACGGAAAAAAACATGCAGACTGTACATGATCATATTGTGTGATGAATATGATGATGACATTTTTAAATGTCAAGCCAAAAACGGTGATTGGGGCCTCAACCAGTTATTTTTGCATAACAATAATTTTAAATTTGTTCTTATTTTCCAGATTCACACAATAGTCATACACAAGAATATGATAATGGACTTATTAAATGTCTAGCCAAAATCTGGCCTCATCCATTTTTTTACATAACAAAAATTTTAAATTTGTTTTCTTGTTTTTATTTTTATTTTCCAGATTCCCACAATAACATGGAAAATAAAACAGAAAAAGTTGCCGTTGATAAGGAGGAGCTCAGGAAACGCTTGACACCTTTACAATATCAAGTTACCCAAGAGGCCGCTACCGAGAGACCGTTCACAGGTAAACACAACTACTAATGTTTTTTGTTATTGCAGCAAATAAATAAAATTATATAACAATGTCATTTTATTAGATCAAATGTTTGTTGTGATGTTAATTTTATTTTTATACTTTTTTTTTTGAAATGGAATGTGATTAGATAAGTGCAGTACCAGTTCGGGCGAATTCATTATGGTTTATTTTTTAAGACAATTGTTTTGAATGCTAATGTAGCTTCAGTGGAATAAAACTAATTTGTATTCAAATTAGTATACACCTTTTGATCACCTTGATCTTCTTTATATATAACGAGTTGTTATATTGGTAACGAGTTGTTATATTCATCACACTGTGGTACTATTCTTTTAACTGGCCAAAGGGGTTACTTTTCAGAATGTGCATAGAATCACTTTTTGAGTCGAGCATGCCCAAAATTGTGCATAGCTCATTAAAATGAATCTAGAATGATGAGTGCTAAGTTTCGTGAAAATCGGTTCCGAATTAGATATAGCTCCCATAGATATAGATATAGCTCCCATATATATATTCGTCCGATTTTATGTAAATGGTTCATCAAAGCCTCTATATTTCGTTCGATTTACACAAAATTGTGCATAGCGTAATAATTTAAGTCTAGAATGATGTGTGCTAAGTTTCGTGAAAATCGGTTAAAATTTAGATATAGCTGTCATATATAAATTTCTTAAATTTCTTTCGATTTACACGAAATTTTGCATACCGGACTGAATTGAGTCTATAATGATGTCAAGTTTCATGAAAATCGGATCAGATTTAGATATGGCTCTCATATATATTTTCGTACGATTTTATTTAAATGCTGCACCAAAGCCCCTATATTTCGTTCGATTTTCACAAAATTGTGTATTGCGTAATAATTTAAGTCTGGAAAGTTCAGATTTAGATATAGCTCCCATATATATTTTCGTACGATTTTATGTAAATAATACACCAGAGTCCCTAAATGTCTTTCAAATTACTCGAAAATTTGCATAGCGTACTGAATCTAATGTGTGCTATGCTTCGTTGAAATTCGTTCAAAGTCTAATATCCCCCGAATCCTTCGAAGTACTCAATATCTTAACATTCGTATAAAAAATTTTCAAATGGAATTAAACCTTCTTTCAATTAAAATCGATTCTTTTTTCTTCCTTACAGGTTGTTACAACAAACACTATGAAAAGGGTATCTATCAGTGTATAGTCTGTCATCAGGATTTATTTAGTTCGGATACAAAATATGATTCTGGTTGTGGTTGGCCTGCATTCAATGATGTCTTAGATAAAGGCAAAGTTACATTACATCGTGATGCCAGTATACCAGGTATGTAGCGAAGCAAATATGTATGTATTTCTATATATATACTCTAAAGTTTGTTACAACGTTTTTTTTTTATTTTTGAGTTTGTATATATGTTAAAAAATATTGGACATATTGAGGTTTGTTTTATAATTTTTTTATATTATAATTTTTATTTTATTAAAGTTATAGCTTTTTTTCTTTAGAGTATAATAGTAAAAAACAATGCACAGTGGTTTCAAATCAAAATAAGGGGGATTTCTTTTAGAAATAACTTACAAGGATTCTTAATAGACTTTTGAAAGAAGTAAGGTCCAATAACGCTCTAGGAGGAAAGAGAAAAAAATGTGACTTTTTCTGTATGTAATGGCCACTCTTCAATTACTTGAGAATTCTCAGAACCCCAAAAACAATAATTTTGTTAATTAAAATACGCGCAGTTGGACGTTTATGCAAAACCATAATCTCCCCTTAAAGTTCGATATGTAACTGTGGCAGAATCACAATTTTGCAGTACGTTTTGATATTTTGTATGCGTTGCGGATAGTAAAGAGATCCATTTTCGTGAATTTTAGACTTTTAACTGAAAAGAAAAAAAATGGGTTTTACAACTTATTTTGACAGATGTCTAATTCAAATGGTAAATATAGTCCTATAGATACTCCCAGAAATGTCTCTACATAGCCTCGATACGAAGGCAATTTATCGTGATATGTCCCCATTATAAGAGTCCCGAACGGTTTTAGATAATTTTAAATGTCCAGAAGTTTTATTTTTGTAAATAATAATATTATTAATATTTACTATAGTGCTTTCAATAGCCGATAAACGGTTCTCTCGTTTATCTTTACCCATTATTTTGATTTGAAACCACTGTGATAAAATGTAAAAAAATGAAAATATGTTTTCAATTTTGTTTTGCCCAATTTTAGTTACCTTGTTAATATCGTTATCCAAAAAAAAATCCAAACCAAAAAGAAGAAACAATAATTTGCAAAATGTTTTTGTTCGAATTTACCCAATGTTTACTCGAAATGTTTTTTGTTTTCTGTTTTTGTTTGTTGTTGTCTGTCTCTTCATTTAGGTCTTTGTAGAGTTATGTTTCTATTAAGAGTTCAACTAGTGTTCGTTCTACTTCAGCTTTAGCTTACGTTTTTTCTGTTCGGAAATATTAAGGAATGTTAAAAGAAATATTTTTCAAAATGTTTGCAATTCTTTCCTGCTATAGGTTGTAGTGTTGAGAACTTTTTTTTTTTTGTTAATTCTCTTCCTCCATTTGTGTGTATTGTGTTTCTTTTTTGTGAAAATCCAGAAAAGAAAATTAAACTAACCTCTAGTGTAGTACTGTGTTTGTGTTGTTTGTACTAACCATGATTGTTGATTGTAATGAAAAACCAAACATAATTTCAAATACTATCAATAATAATAACGAGTAGTAAATTTTCTTTATAAACCGAATTGATGATCATCACTTCTAATATTGAATAAACAACTTTTCTTCTTTACCCTTTTTTCTAATTTTCTTGTATCTGAAAAACAATAAAAAACAAAAATTATGGCATTTTTTTGTTTGGTTTCTATATTTTTTTTGGTTTTTCTTTATAATTTTTTTTATTTTTTATTTTAATTTTAAATTTCCTTTAAAATATAATTTTTTTTGCTTTGAAATAAAAAAAAAACTGTTTTAAAACAATAGTAGTCATTTCAAAAATGCTAGGCATGGTACGCACCGAGGTGCGTTGTTCCAAATGCAGTGCTCATATGGGTCATGTTTTTGATGATGGTCCCGCGCCTAAATATCTGCGCTATTGCATCAATTCGGCTTCTATTGACTTTGTGCCGTACAAGCCACCACAAGCAAATTCCTCCTCAACAGCATCGTCGTCGTCATCGTCTTCTTCTGCTGCCACAAAGTCGTCCTCGTCACCATCATCAACAGGGCCAAATGCAAATTGTCACACCAATACAGCAGGGCAAAAACAAGCTACTACTGGTGGTTCCAATACAAATCAATCATCATCTTCAAAAAAATAAATTCCTTTAACGCGAGATTATTTCTATTAATTATCTGGTTTTGCATCATTGAGATTGAAAGGAAAACAAAAAATATATATGTTATGTATTACTATTTACTCTATGTTTGTTAGAGAGCGAGAAAAACAAAAATTAAGATAATGCAAGTGTTGTATACATTTATATATATGTATATTGAAACTAGAAATTGTTTGAACCGAGTGCTTTATATATGCGCCCAAGTCTGATATATATAATAAAAAACAAGGATTTGAATTGTTTTGTTTTATTTCACTCATATTGCTGTTGTCATTTTGTGATAATCAATTGTTTGCCATACCAATCCTTCCAAAACTCATTTTCATTTCTAACATTCATGCATTCATCCATTGACTTTAGTTTTGATGGTTTCTCATCTACATACATGTGGCTTTCGTTTCCCATTTTGTTTGTTGTTGGTGCCATGCTAAGCATAAACGTCTCTCTCATAACTCTTAGCTCATTTTCATTGGTAATAAGCTGGAATACTAACTGAAAAAATAAACGAATGTGTATTAAATTTAATTTTCATTTTCTAGATAATATCTGTAGTTCCTAGGAGGAGTTAAGGGGCTTCAATATCATTTAAAAAATTATTATGATTAAGTTATATCTGCTAATAAATGATTTATTTTCAGATTTGCGAAAAGAATACAAAACATTATTTGACTAGAAGACATCTCAATGGATCAAAAGTCCCATAAATAGTTTATTTGAGAATTTTCAAAATAAGAAAATATTTCCCAAACCCCTTTTATTGATAATACCAAATAATCTATATAACAAGGAGGCGAAGGTGACATGTATCTTTAAATGACTTTTGTAGACTTCTTTAAAAATTTATAAAATCCTATTAATAGTCTGTATTTTTCAGATGAAGATTTCCTATAAATAGAAGGATAGAAGACTTCACGTTGGAATTTCCCGTTCATAAGAAAAGGCCTACATAGTTTATATAAGTTATAAATGCATTTCCAACACATATATCAAAAGTTCGATGAGGAGGTCTGTCATCCGTAAATATCGATTTATATAAATATGATTCTAGAATTCTATTAATGCATTTCCCACATTTTAAAAGTTCGATCAGGAGGTCTGTTCATCGTAAATATCGATTTATATAAATAGGTTTTGATGAGAAACATGAATAGGTTTGAATAGTAGTACAGAATATTCTAGAATAATTTGTATTTTTATATACGGAACATCGATGCAGTATGTGTCACATGTAACTGTAAAGAAATTTAAAAATTAATAAGTATATTTTAGTTGGCCCAAAGAAAAAGCCCTTATTGAAATTGTGAAAAATCGGATCATATTTATATATAGCTCCCTTATATATTTTAGCACCAAAGACTCAAAATATGGTCGATTATTACGAAAGTTTGCAAAACGTAATAAGGATAAGAAGCTAACAAGAAGTATTAGGAGGAAGCTGGAAATAGTTTCGATGGCTATAGAAATTGCAAAGGTTGCACTTTCCTAACCACTTTAGGTTTCTAATGAAGTTGTAGATTAAAGCAGGTTCCATAGTTGAAAAGCAGGTTCCATAGAAAGAATAGACAGTGGAAAGTGAGTACCCACTAGTCTGTGCCGTCTGTAGGCCAAAATTGGACAGCGACACAGGAGATGCTCAATTGTCTCCATCTCCTCCTCAAAGTCAGCACAAAGTCTACAGTAATCAGTAGCATCATGGTCGCATTTACTGGTAAAGGCCCTGATATTGTAATGACCAGTAATGCTTCCTGTCATTACTCTAATTTCAGCTTTGCTCAGGTTCAACAGTGAGATTGTTCTCTTGGTTGACAGATTTGGCCAGACAGATCTTAACACATTGGAGGTTTGTTGTACCAGAGTTCATTGGCTCGTTCGTCGAAGAACGCCTCAAAGTTCCGAAGAAAATGACACATGGGTGGTTTGTTTGAGCAATCGATTGCTAGATCTGTAGATTGAGATCCTCGTCTAGCTAATTCGTCTGCGTTTTCATTACTCATGATGTCACGGTGTCCTGGTACCCAACACAGCCGATAGATTAGATATTACAGCTTAAAAAGCTGCTTGACAATCCACAAAGATAGTCACCGTTTCAAAGATCCCTGTATCCAGACTTTTTATTAATTCAGCTGCCTTTCAAATAGTGAAGATTTCAGCTTGGCAAACACTACAGTTGCTATCCAGCTTGTATGTAAGCCCAAGGCCTAGCCACAGTAAACGCCAGTCTGTACCTTCTTCCATCTTGAATCGGTCTTGCATGGGGTATGCTAACATTAGTTGAAATCTGTTCAGATTAAGATATAGCTCCCATATTTTCGACCGATTTTATGTAAATTGTGTACCAAACTCCCAAGGTTTGTACGATTGTGACAATATTTTGCACATCGTACTGAATTAAGTACAGATTGACGTATGTGAAATTTGATTTAAATCTGTTCAGATTTACATATAGCTCCCACATTTATTTTCGTCCGATTTTTTGTTAATGGTGAACCAAAGACCCAACGATTGTCTGAATGCGACAATATTTTGCACATCGTACTGAACTAAGTACAGATTGATGTATGCGAAGTTTGGTTGAAATCGGTTCAGATTTAGACATAGCTCCCATATATATTTTTATCCGATTTATGATGGTGAATGGGGGTCTGTCAGACTTTTCTACTGTTCTTAAGGTTTCTAAAATATATAAAAGTGATCCTATGTTCTTCAATGATCCATCTAAGATGTCTTCTAATAGTTAGGCAACGATATTAATAATTTCAAAATCTCTTCAAGGTCTTTAACAAAAAATGTTGATACAATAAGGGTTGTGAAATTCCTTTCATAGATATACGAATTTTGAAATAATAATAAATTATTAGACGTTTATATGTCACAACGAATTACTCCTAAATAAACATATTTTATCTATGGTCGGAATGCACCCCCTATAGCGTGTTTGATTTGTTTGTGATACCAAGTTTAGTACTTGAGTTTAAAGCCTTTCAGGAATTGGTTTTTCAACAATTTTTGAAATGAATATTTTTTGGTGGTATTCTACTTATTACCATTGGCTAATTGCGCTTAATTGCTGTAAAAAAACAACAAATTTGAAACAAAACCTAGTAGTTTTTATACAAAGTTCAACGAGAAAATAAAACATCTCAATAGACACATATCAAACAAAGTTTTGGCTGAATTTTTTTCTGTTAAATGGTTGGTTATTTTTGTTTTAATTTGCTTTGATGTTGTTATTTATTTATTTTCACTCCCTCTCCGTCTCTATCTTTGTATTATTGCCTTTGTTACTACCAAAGGGCTCTTGAATTGTGTTTTTTTTTAATTTTCGTTTTGAAAATTTTATTTTTTAGACTTAGGAATCTTTATAAGAAAATTAAAATTAAAATACAACAAATATATATAAACATACTCCAAAACAGACAAGATAAATAATAAATTATTTTTTTGTGTATTTTTCTATTTCTTTTTTTCTTGCTTTTTATATAAATGTGCCTGTTTTACATACTACATATATGCTGGGGGGTATATAACCAAAAACAACCACAACAACTCACACACTCTCAAAAAAATAAACATCAACAACCAAAAAATGAACCATGAACCATGCTACTACATAAATTCCCAACATCTGCAAAAATTAAAAATAAAAAACAACAACTTGGCAAATTTAATATTAATGTAAAAAATATACTTTTATGACAATATATAATCAATGCTGCTATATCATCGCATTCCATTTTGGCTTTTAAACGAAATATAAATAATTATAATGTGCAATACCATCTAACGAAATTGTAATTTGCTTTAAATTTTTATAAAACTGTTTGAATTCAATTTTTTGTAAAATGATGCCTTAACTGCTCATCATTAATAATTTTTCTAACTTGATTTTTTTATCATTACATAAAAATATTTCATTTAATTCACACATAAAACTAATTGATCTCATTTATTTTATGTACAATATATATATAATTAATTCCTTGATATGTTGTGAATTTATTTATTTCTTTTGTTGCTTTCACATCACTTCACTCACTGACTGACTGCTGGTGTTCACATTTCATTTCTCACTTTTTTATTCACTCTTCATCTTTTCGCTCACCCTTCATAATTTCACTTCACTCTTGGCTTGGTTGATTTTATGGCAATTTTTTTTATTTCTTATATGACACTCCTTTTATGATTTTTTATATCTCACTTTTTTGTTTTTAATTTTTATTTTTTTATTTCTTAAAAAAATTATTTTTGTATTATTTTTATAAAAAATATTTTTTTATTTTATAAATAAAAAAATAATTTTTAAAATTATGATTTTATTTTTTTTTATTATATTATTAATTCAATTATATTTATACAAAATAATATATTTTTTTATTTAAAATATTATTATTATATTTAATATTTAAATATTTTATTATATTAAAATATTATTATTATATTATAATCTACATTTTTAATTATTTATTTAATTGAAAAAAATTTCTTTATTTTATTTAATATTTAATTTTATTTAATAATTGTGTTTTTTATTTATTAAAAAAATACATTGGATATTTTTAAATGAAAATTATTATTATTTATAATATTAATAAACCGTAATTGTTTATTATTATTTTTTTGATATTTTTATATTATAAAAAATATTTTTTATATCTTTTTATATATTATATATTTATATTCATGAATATTTTTATTTTTTAATATTTTTTTCGGTATTTTTATTTTTTCTATTCTATTTTGATTTCCTTGCATGTTTTTCTATTTATATTTTCTATTCTATTTTTGTTTTCCTTTATATTTTTGTTTTCTATTTTTCAATCATATATATTCATGAATATTTTTATTTTTAATAATTTTTTCGGTATTTTTATATTTTCTATTCTATTTTATTTCCTTTCATATTTTTCTATTCTATTTTTGTTTTCCTTTATATTTTGTTTTCTAAATATTTTTTATATTTAATTAATGTATTCTTTTAAATTTTAATTTTTTTTTATTTTTTTACTTTTTTATATTTTCATTATATTTTTCCTTTAATTTTTTTATTTCTCCTTTTATATTTTTCTCTATTTTTATTTTCTTTATATTTTTATTTTCTTTTATATTTTTTCTATATTTTTTATGTATAATTAATTTATATTTTTTTTAATTTTTATTTTCTTTATTTTTTTAATTTTTTTCTATTCTATTTAATTTTTATATTTTCTATTTTTATTTATTTTCATATTTTCTATTTTTTTTATATTCATGAATATTTTTATTATTTTTTTTTTCAATTTTTTTTCTATTTTTATTTTTTCTTTATATTTTGTTTTCTATTTTTATTTTTTATATTTAATTAATGTATTCTTTTAAATTTTTATTTTTTTACTTTTTTTTATATTTTCATTTTATTTTTCGTTTAATTTTTTTATTTCTCCTTTTATATTTTTCTATTCTATTTTTATTTTCTTTTATATTTTTTTCTATTATATTTTTTATTTTTATATATAATTATTTATATTTTTAATTTTTTTATTATTTTTTTTAATTTTTTTATTTTTTTTTTTTAATTTTTTAATTTTTTGTTAAATTTTTATTTTTATTTTTTTATTTTTCTATTTATATTATATTTATATATTATATTTATATTATTTTATATTATATTATATTATATATTTTTTATATTTTCATTTATATTTTATATTTTTTTTATATTTTATATGCATTAATATTTTTTTAATTTTTTTTTTTTCTATTTAATTTTTATATTTTTTAATTTTTTATATTTTTTATATTTTTTATTTTTTTCTAATTTAATTTTTTATATTTTTATTTTTTTTTACTTTTTTATATTTTCATTTTATTTTTCGTTTGATTTTATATTTTTCCACTTGGTTTTCATTGTGTTTGCCACTTCCTCTTTACCCTAAAACTCCTCTGTGGGTTTTGCCGTTTCTTCATTTTCTGTTTCCTATTTTTTTATGTTTCTTTTTTACTCCAATTATTCTCAATCATTTTGCAATTGTTGTTCTTTTCTGTTGTTTCTTATAATATTAAAAAAAAACTTTATTTGTTTTTATGTCGAAACTAATCCAAAACCAATATCAACATAAACCCAAATCGCAAATCGTTTTTTTTTCTATCACGCTCTAAATATTTGTGCAAAACAAATTATTTTTTAATTATAAAAATAATTAATTTTATACTCTGCTCTTCTCACCACTGTGCGCAAAACAATATTGTAAAAAAAATAAAACAAAAACAATTTTTTTCTTGCAAATCAATAATTCCAAAAACAAACAAAAAAACGCTATAATATAATTAACTATATATGCAATTAAAAACAAAAAAAACCAAAAATCTTTGCTAAATTTACCAAAAAAAATGCAATACTAAAAGGGGGTAATATTTTACTACTAATTAAACATCCAGAACGCATACGCACAGAAGTACGCTGCGCCCGTTGCAATGCCCACATGGGTCACGTTTTCGAGGATGGACCAAAGCCAACACGTAAACGTTACTGCATCAATTCAGCCGCCATTGAATTCATATCGGCCGAGGAGCTTAACAAACAACGTGGAGGTGGTGGTGGTGTCCCAACAACGAATGTCAACACAGCCACACCCATTGTCCAGCAATAGCAGTAGCCGCCAAAGTGGAAATAATGAACGAAACGAAAAAAAAAACAAACTCACTATTTTCTACACAACTACTGAGGCCAATTATTTTTTTTTTTTTTGATTTTTTTAAATAGAAAATAAATAAATAAAAAAATTGTATAAAACAAAGATTTTATAAGCTTACAAAACCACACCCCCTCTATACCCAAATACCCTTTTAATAACATTGTCAATTTTTTATATAAAAACATCTATCTATACAAATAGAAATGCTGTAATAATTCTCTCAAGATATAATGACAATATTTTTCCAAAATATAATAAAAAAAAATACAAAAAATAACAAGAATTCAAAACAAATAATTTATTCTTCATTTAATTTCTCTATTTCAGTGTAAATAAGCGTAAAAATATTTAAATTGTATTTGTTACAATATTTAAAAATACAAATTCTAGACTCTTTTTTTGTTATCATTGTTTTCAATTATTATTTTAATTTGTTCGCTTAAATAATACAATAAAACAACAAAACATACAATAATATGTATTTTTATAAAGCAACCTTAAAAATAGAGTCATTGTTTTACTTAAATCGATTTAAAACTCCTTGTACATTAGAACTTTTTACCGGGTTAACCTACTTAATGAGGATTTATTTGACATATATGCAAAGGAAATGACAATTGAAACCCACTGGGTTAACGAAATCCGGTTAAATGTAAACGTACTGTAAGGTAAGTTATAAAAAAATTGTTTATACCTTTTCCTAAAAAAATATCTAATTAGAATTTTCAAAAAAAAAAAATCAATTTAATTAGAATTTTAAATTTTAAATATTTTCTTTATACTGTTGTATCGGTTGGTTGTATCATTTGCACGCCATTATCGGCTGTATTACAGAGACATCTAGCGGTCAATAGCCAACAATTGCATTGTTATACCCTTCACCACACTGTGGTACAGGGTATTATCTCTTTGTGCATATGTTTGTAACAGGCAAAAATAATCGATATAGACCCATGGTTCCTTTTGAGAATATGCATAGAATCACTTTCTGAGTCGATATAAGCATGTCCTTCTGTCCATGTATTTTTGTTAACAAAGTACAGGTCGCATTTATAATCCGATTTGGATGAAATTTGGCACAAGTCACTTATTTGGCCCAAGGACGAACCCTATTGAAATTGGGGAAAATCGGTTTGGACAAAATTTGGCATAAATACTGAACTAGGTCAAGAATGATGTGTGCCAAGTTTCATGAAAATCGGTTCAGATTTAAATATAGCTCCCATATATATTTTCGTCCGATTTAAGACAATTGGTCCACCAAAGCCCCCAAATACCTTTCTATTTGCACGAAATGGGTCGTGAAGATCCATGTAGATTTACATATTGCCCCCATATATATTTTCGTCCGATTTTACATAAATGGTGCACCAAACTCCGATTTGCACGAAATTTTGCATTGTGCACTGAATTGAGTCCATAATGATGTGTTTAGTTTGGTGAAAATCGGTTCAGATTTGGATATTGCTCCCATATATTGTTTCGCCCGATTTAAGGTAAAAGGGGCACAAAAGTTCCCATATATCTTTCGATTGGCGCGAAATTTAGCATATTGTACTGAATTACGTCTAGAATGACGTGTGTCAAGTTTCGAGAAAATCGGGTCATATTTGTATATACCTCCCATATATATTTTCATCCGATTTAAGGTAAATATATCTTTCGATTTACACGAAATTTGGCACAACGTACTGAATTAGGTCCAGAGTAATGTGTGCTAAGTTTCATGAAAATCGGTTCAGATTTAGATAGAGCTCCCATATATAGTTTTGCCCGATTTTAGGTAAATGGTGCACCAAAGTCCCTAAATATCTTTCGATTTGCACGAAATGTTTCCTAGCGTACTGAGTTGAGCGTATAATAATGTGTGCTAAATTTCGTAAAAATCGGCACAGATTTAGATATAGGTCCCACATATAATTTCGTTCGATTTAATGTAAATGCTGCACCAAAGTCCCTAAATATCTTTCGATTTGAACGAAATTTGGCATAGCGTACTAAATTGCGTCTATAGTAATGTGTGCTAATTTTTATGAAAATCAGTTCAGATTTAGATATAGCTCCGGTATATAGTTTCGCCCAATTTTAGGTAAATGGTGCACCAAAGTCCCTAATTATCTTTCGATTTGCACGAAATTTGTCATAGCGTACATAATTAAGTCTAGAATTATGTGTGCTAAGTTTCATTAAAATCAGTTCAGATTTATATATAGCTCCCATATATATTTTTGTCCGATTTAAGACAATTGGTGCACCAAAGTCCCCAAAAACGTTTCGATTTGAACGAAATGGGTCGTGAAGATCCATGTAGATTTACATATGGCCCCCATATATATTTTCGTCCGATTTTACATAAATGGTGCACCAAACTCCTAATGTTTGTCCGATTAATACGAAATTTTGCACAGCGTATCAAATTGAGACTTGAATAATGTTATTGGGTTTTGTTGAAATTGCAGCCAAAGCTTCCATATGTATTTCGAACGGGTGTCCGGTTGAGATTAAATTTTTAACAGTGCGGCGTATTGAATAGTGTGTACCGAATAGTGTGTATTTTGCTATAAATCATTTTTCATGGCACGCAGACCACTCTAAATCTGCCCGAATTAAATTAAATTTATCATAGGTTGAAGAAAGACATGAGTATGTTCCTTCGAGGGATCATTGACATACAATTGTAAGGATACATATGTACAATGTACCCAAGTGGTGAAGGGTATAATATAGTCGGCCCAGTCCGACTGTACTACTTTCCTTGCTGGTTTTTATTGTTTTCGACAATTTTTTTTTCAAATTTCTTCAAAATCAAGTTTCACGTTACGTTCTTTACTAATTAAAATTTTTATAATAAATTGTTACCATCCGCCTATAGATGGCGTATTGAATGATAGATAACGGTAGCACAGTTTCAATGGTAATGCAGTCAATTTATCTATGACGTGACAGGGTGGAGGTCATTATGGATTTTAAAGACATTTTACTTTTTGCAGAGAACCGTAGTGGCTATATTTTGCCATTAATGAGTTGTTGTAATTTGGCATTTTGAGATCTTTAACCATCAAGATCTCGAATAACTTCTTCATAGAACATTTTTAATAAAAGTCAATGTTTCACCATTTTCCCTATGCTCAAGGTCCTAAACAAATTTTATTATCCGAATTGGATGAAATTGAGCACAGGACCATTTTTTGCCCAAGGATGAAACCCATTGACATTGGTGCAAATCGGTTCAGATTTAGATATAGCTCTTTTATATATTTTCGTTCGATTTTAGGTAAATTGTACACCAAAGACCCAAAATTTTGCCGATTCACACAACATTTTGCAAAGAACCTACTGATATTAGAATAGTCTGATGTGTGTTAGATTTTGCAGAAATTGGTTCAGATTTAGGTATAGCTTCCATTTTCGTAAACTAAATTTTACATAAACTCGTAAACTAAATTTTACATATCGTACTGAATTGAGACTAGAATAATTTGTGTTAAGTTTTGTAATTCTGATCGGTTCAGATTTAGATATAGCTCCCATTTTCGTCTGATTTTGTGTAAATGGTGATTTTGTGTAAATGGAGACAAAATTTGGAATAACGTATTGAATTGAGTCTAGGATATAGTGTGTTAAGTTTCATAATAATCGGTTCAGATTCAGATATAGCTCCCATATATATGTTCGTCCGATTTTATGTAAATGGGGCACCAAACACCCACGGTGTGACCGATTGAGACAAAATTTGGAATAACGTATTAAATTGAGTCTAGGAAAGTGTGTGTTAAGTTTCATGGAAATCGGTTCAGATATAAATATAACTCCCATATATATAAATATTTTCGTCCGATTTTATGAGAATAGTGCATCAGTGCGAAATTTTACATATCATATTGAAATGAGTCTATAATAATGTGTGTTCAATTTTGGAGAAATCTGTTCAGATTTAGATATAGCTCCCATATATATTTTCGTCCGATTTTATATAAATTTGATTTACATATCGCGTATTGTATTGAGTCTAGAATAACGTCTGCTAAGTTTTGTAGAAATCGGTTCACATTTAAATACTTACTTAATTAGCTGGCTTGTTACAGAACGGTTGTTCCATAAGCCGAGCTTAAAAAAGATTTCCAAGCGCGTCGGTCTTGTGCGCAAGTCCACCAATTTGGAAGACCACGTTCCAAGATGTTGTTTTCTTTTTTACTTTGGTCTTTCCTCTCTACCATCTAATTTTTTCGTGGCCTTCCCCTTCTACGGGAACCAAATTTGGTACTTTGTAGGCTCATTTTTATATGCCTTTTGACCTGGGGCATTTTCATTTGCAAATCCGTGTTCACAACATGGCCTAGCCACCGTAGTCGCTGCAGCTCAATACGAATTCTGACTATGTCGATGTCACGTATAAAATTGTAAAGCTCGTTTTTCTGGTTCATATAACGGTACCCCAAATTTTTGGTATTCACCGTCGACGGAGATAGGCCCGTAGATCTTTTAGGTAGCACAATATAAATAGTGGTCAATTTTTTCTGGTAGCCCCCAGGTTTTGAGGTTCTTGAACCAATTTTTTTTTCTGGCACAGGATATATATATGTTTGTAGCAGGCAGTAGGAAACGAGACTGACACATACGACTTCTGTTAGATGAATATACTCAAAGTGGTAAATGATGCAGCAAACGTCCCAAGGTTTGTCCTTTTGAGACAATATCTCCCAACATATCGATAGTTTCCCAATAAAAAAAACAAATTCTCATTAATTTGGTTTATAATTTTCTTTTTATTATTTTTTTTTATTTTCATTTCACTATTTTGTATTCATGTTCATATTCGTTTTTTTTGGTTTTAATATTTCATTCTTAATTTTTCACATTGTCATCATCGGTATTATTTTTTTTGTATTTTATGTATATATATTTTTTATTATTATTAATAACTATAACTTTGTTATTCGAACTTATTATCCTAAATGGTATGGGATTTTTTGTTGTTATTGTGATCTTTTTTTTTGTATATAATATTTAAATGTTATTATGTATGTATGTATGTTTTTGTTGTTATTGTTGTATATAATAATTAGTTTGTATTTTCTTTTTTTTTCTGTTTTGATTGTAAAATCAAATTTGAACAAATTTTTTATGTGTGTGTGTGTTTTTATTAAATTTGTATATATTAACAATTAAATATGAATAAATATGTAGATGTTTGAATGTATGTGTGTGAGTTAGTGAACAATTTAATTTATAGATGAGTTAAAATATAATTGAGCATTTCATTTACGTTGTAGTTGATTTTGTTTTGGTATGATGATTATTTTTTGTTTTGTTTTCATTTTATAAGGATGATGAGGAGAAGGTGATTTAGGGTTGGGAGAGGCAGGAAAATTAGTATAAAACTTATAATATTTAAATATAACAAAAATAACTAGTTGTTGTTATTTATATATATTTTATAATTTTAGATTTTTATATTATGTTTTTTTTTTTGTTATGAATTTTTAACTATGTCTCTTGAGATTGTTTTATTTTATTTTTAATATATATTTTTTTAGTTTTTTAGAAAATATTTTTTTTCTATTTTTTCTTCACTTTGTTGTTTTTTTGCATATGGAATGTAGTTTTATGCTAATATCTTGTTGTTTGTTTTATAAACAGGTTTTTTTGTTTTCTTCTAAATTCTTAATACTAGTTTGGAATATTTTTTTCTCTCAATTTTTTTTTAGTTAGGGATTTTTATTTAATTTTTTTTTTAATTTTCACTATTTTTATAAATTATTATCCTACACTTATTTTAAATATATAACAGTTCACTATTTTTTATTTTTATTTATTTACATACACATAATTTCGTCCTAACACATTGTAAAATGGCGCCCAACAGTTTTGGTTTTTTTTTTTGACGCCACAACAATTGTAGTTTTAGTTTTTTTATATATTCTTATATATTATCTAATATTCTAAAATATTTTTATTTACATTTTGTTTGAAATATTGTTTTCTATATTTAATTTTTTTTTTTGAGATACAGGATTTTTTTCAGTTATTATATATATTTTTTTCAAATCTATGTAACTGCCTTTGGGTAATTTTATACCCTCAGCCTTTTATGGCTAATGAGGGTTATATACACCTTGGCTATGGCAAAAATGCACCCCATCGATAAATTGGTTTTACATCCAATGTTTCTTAGGGCCAAATCCGTTTCAAAAAAATTGAAGTCGATTTCCGAATGTCCGTCTGTGTGTACATAACTCTCGAAGGGTGTAACCGATTTAATTCAAACTTTGCATATCTTAACAATTCTTTCATACTTAAATCAAGTTCAAAGATGAGAAATAACGGTCCACTTCTTCTGGTACTTCCTCCACAAAATCGTAAAAATTTTGCTGAAATTTTAAATTTTATTATATCATGTGAACGGACTATCCTATTTAAAGCAAACATTGCACAACCTAATATATTAACCATGACTGCAGGATGTAGGATGATGGAATTTATCGGTCTACTCTCTGTAGTACCTCCTCCACAAAGGGTCAAAATTTAAAATTTTTTATAAATCCAATATTAGGCGTTCGATTTGATAAAAAACTCTGCACATCGTCGTACTTTTTACCAATTCTAAATCGAGTTAAAAGATGGGACCAAAAAATTTTGGATCAAATCCGAAATTGAAATTTTTGACACTTTGTGGGAGAGGTACTCCAAGGAATGGATTCCTTTGGCTACATCTTCCACGAAGTGTCAAAATTTTCAATGTTTGTAAATCCAATATTAAGCGAATGCTATGTCAGATTTGATATAAATTTTTTTGGTAGGAAGATTTTCTACTCAATTAGAATTGAAATTACCACATTACAGTCAATTCGGTGGAAAAACATACCCAAGCTCCCCAAACATACCGAATAATAGGAAATATAGCTCTATAGGGGCTACCCTGAAACTTTGGCCAATGTTGATCATTTTTGGTAGAATATATTTCTAGTCAATTTGAAGCCAAAATATCAAATTACAGCCAATTTATTTGAAAAAATTAGCTCAAGCACCCCAAAATACCGAGATTTTGAGGTTCTAAATATAGGTCAATGTTGATAATTTTTGGTAGGGAGATTTTCTATTCAATGAGATCCCAATATACCAAATCACAGCCAATTCGTTTGAAAAATGTACCCAAGCTCCCCAAAATATCGAAAATCCCTAGGTACTGTTATATGGGGGCCACCCCTTAAAAAATGAATCCATATAGATAATTTTTGGTAGAAAGTGAACCAATATTAATAATTTTTTTTAGGTTGATTTTCTACTCTAAGAGAACCCAAAATACAAAATTACAGTCATTTCGGTTGAAAAATATGCCCAAGCTCCCCAAAATATCGAATACTGAAGGGTACCATTATATAGGGTCTATACTAAAAAGTGAACCAATATTAATAATTTTTTGTAGGGTGATTTTCTACTCAAAGAGAACCCAAAATACCAAATCACAGTCATTTCGGTTGAAAAATATGCCCAAGCTCCCCAAAACATCGAATACTGGAGGATATCATTATATAGGGGCTATCCTATAAAGTGGATCAATATTAATAATTTTTGGTAGATTGATTTTCAACTCAAAGCGAACACAAACTACCAAATTACAGCCAATTAGCTTGAAAAATGTGTCCAAGCTCCTCAAAATACTGAATAATGGGTTAACCTAAAATGTGGTTCCATATTTATATTTGCATGGGAGGAAGTTTGGTCATCCAATGAGCTGACAAAATACAAAATTATAGACACCATTTTGATTGAAAAACATATCTAAAATATCATTATATTGAAACTATTCGGAAAGTTAGACCAATTTTTATAATTTTCGGTAAGAAGATTTTATACCCGAAAAATACCAAATTACAGAAACTTCGGTTAAAAAAAAATACCCCGAAAGTTAGGTCAATTTTTAAAAATTTCGGTAACCGAAAATATAAAATTGCAGTCAATTTTGTTGCAGAACGCTCCAAAAATATTGAATATTAGAAAATATCCTTACATAGGGGTCTATTGCAAAACGTGCAAAACCCCATTTCCAATACCATACATCCTAGAAGCAATTGCAATGTGTGTGCAAAACATGAAGTCTCTAATTGAAATATTTATTTGAAGTCTATAATTGAAATAGGCAGTCCGGACATGGTAGCGTATGAATTTGAATACCATAATCGGTACGCATAGGACTCAGTATTAAATTATATAGTACAGTTAGCGTATAAGCATTGTCGTCACTCATTCGCCATCTCTACGGTTGAGAAAAAAACTCTCTAACTAATATAGAGGAAGAAAAGCTACAATCAGAAATTAAAGCCATAACTTCAGATGAAAAACGTATCCAAAATATCGTTAAGTTAGTCCACTTTTCATAAGTTTCGTTAAGAATATTTTCTAAACATTTGATATTGCCGAAAATACCTAATTGCAGTCAATTTTGTTGCAGAACGCTCCAAAAATATTCAACATTAGGAGACATTCTTACATGGGGTCTATTGCAAAACGTGTACCAATAAATTCTCAATACCTCACATTCAAACTCTATTATAAATATTTCCAGTCCTATTGTGATTGACACCGGACAGACCGGACATGGTCGCGTATGAATCTGAATATCATAATCAATATTTAATTATGTATTACAGTTAGCGTATAAGCATTGTCATCACTCATTCGCCACCTCTATTGTTCAGTAAAAAAGATGTATCTAATATATTACGATTCGCCATCCATTAGAAGCCAAAATACCAAGTTATAGCCATTTCGAACAATTTTTATAATTTTCAGTAAAAATACTCTCGACCTATATGATAGCCGAAAATATTGAAATTTTAAAATTTTGAATATTGGGAGAAAAAGTTACATGGGATCTGTAACGTGGACTAATATATCGCATTTTCAATATCTTATATGTGGTATTGCTTGAAATTTATGTGAAAAATGTGAAACCCTTATTTGAAATATGACAGTCCGAACATGGTAGCGTATGAATGTGTATATCATATGAGTACGTATACGACTCAATACTAAATTATGTAGTACAACAGGCGTATAATCATTGTAACCACTCATTCGCCACCTCTATTGTTGACTAAAAAAGCTCTATTTTTATACCCTTCACCGCAGGGTATTATGTCTTTGTGCATATGTTTGTAACATACAAAAGGAAACGAGATAGACCCATGGTTCCTTTTGAGAATATGCATAGAATAACTATCTGCGTCGATTTATGCAAATCCGTCCGTCCGTCTGTTGATGTAAAATTGTAAGAGAAGTGTAGGTTGCATTTTTGATTCGAATTGAATGAAATTTGGCACAGCTCTTTTATTTGGCTTTGGTGCAGGCACATCCTCCTGTAGAAATGAAGAAGGAAACCTGGTGACAGATACAGACAGCGTGTTGAGGATCTAGAAGGAGCATTTCGAAAAGCTTCTAGTATCAAATAGTGTCGATGAAGAAAATACCCCAGAACCAATAAGAGATGATGGTATAGAGTGTATACCACCTAGCCAAGATGAGGTCATAAAAGCAATTAATCGGCTCAAGAACAACAAAGCAGCAGGAGCCGATGGGTTACCAGCCGAACTATTCAAGACTGGTGGCCAGATGCTGGTCAGGAGCATGCACCAGCTGATTAGCACAATTTGGCTAGAGGAATACATGCCCAATGATTGGAACCTCAGCATCCTGTGTCCCGTGCACAAAAAAGGAGACAAGACGATATGTGTCAACTATAGAGGAATGAGTCTCCTTCCCATCGCATATAAAGTGCTATCCAGTGTGCTGTGTGAACGATTGAAGCCAATGGTCAATGACATCATCGGACCATACCAATGCGGCTTCAGACCTGGCAAATCCACCATTGACCAGATTTTCACTCTGCGCCAAATCCTGGAAAAGATCCACGAAAAACACATCGACACATACCACCTATTTGTCGACTATAAAGCCGCATTCGACAGCCCTATCCGTTCAGAGGTGTGTAAAGCCATGTCTGCATTCGGCATTCCTGCAAAATTAATACGGCTATGCAGGATAACTTTAAGTGGCACAAGGTCAGCAGTTAAAGTAGGAAAGGACCTATCGGAACCCTTCAATACCGAACGAGGATTCAGACAAGGTGACAGTCTGTCGTGTGATCTTTTTAACATCCTACTGGAAAAGGTCATATGAGACGCAAAGGTGAACAGAAATGGCACTCTGTACACCAAACAACACATGTTACTCGCCTACGCCGATGACATCGATATAATGGGTCGAACATTGCGAGAGGTAACAGCCACCTTTAAACAAATTGAAAAGGAGTCTGCCAAAGTGGGTCTGGCAGTAAACAGCGATAAGACCAAGCTGATGGTATCAACGCGCAAGACCTCCAGTAGACTCGGACCAACTGTTGAACTTGAGAACTACAGCTTCGAGGTAGTTAAAGACTTTATATACCTTGGTACCGCCATAAATAAAACGGATGACATCAGTTTTGAAATTCGGAGAAGGATTGTGATGGCCAACAGATGCTACTATGGTCTAAGTAAGCAGTTTAAAAACAAGGCCACCTCCCGTCAGACCAAACTCA
Organism: Musca vetustissima; assembly: GCF_032173495.1. NCBI lineage: Eukaryota > Metazoa > Arthropoda > Insecta > Diptera > Muscidae > Musca > Musca vetustissima. Next base: position 36,772 of record NW_026886834.1, on the reverse strand, counting down.
CACTTTACAAGAAGCTGATACTACCCGTGCTATTATATGGATCAGAATCATGGGTACATGCGCAAGCAGATGAGGCAGCTCTTGGTGTGTTTGAGGGAAAATTTCTCCGAAAGATCTACGGGCCGATCTGCGTCGACGGTGAATATCGGCGTCGAATGAACCACGAGCTTTACAATTTATACGCGGACATCGACATAGTCAGTCGTATTGAGCTGCAGCGACTACGGTGGCTAGGCCATGTTGTGCGGATGAATGAAAATGCCCCAGCTCAAAAGGCATATAAAAATGAGCCTACATATAGCTTCCATATATATTTTCGTGCGATTTAAGGTAAATGATGTACCAAAGTGCCTATGTATCCTTCGATTTGCACGAATACAATATACCCAAAATTGTGAAGCGTAACATATAGTCGGCCCAGTCTGACTTTACAACTTTCCTTGCCGGTTAATTATGTATTACGACTGGCGTATAAGCATTGTCATCAATCATTCGCCACCTCTATTGTGGAGTAAACAAACTCTATCTAATATATTACGACCCTATTGTGATTTGAACAAACAGACAGACATGGGTAAATCTACATGGAATTTTATTCGGATCATATATATATATATATATATATATATATGGGGTCCCTGGAAAATATTTCAAGGTCTTGCAAACGCAATGACAAATTTAAAAATAAAAAAAAAATTAAAAAATGACAGTTTTGAAAAAAATTGTATCTTTCGTATTACAATTAAATTCCCTAATATAAAACTATGTATTATTTATAACATTTTATTCTCTCTTAAATTTATTTCTTAATCTACATATTCATAATTGGCTAGTTTATAAACAATAATTTTTTTATTTAAGTCTAAAATTATTTTTTAATTTTTTTTTTGTTTTTCCCTTAGAGTGATAGCACATACACATATAAAAGTTTAGGGACAATATATTAAAAACAATAAATTACAACATAAATTAACTATTTTTACATTTAGAAATATATTAATTACAACATTATTATATATAATAAATTACAAGTTTTTTATTATAATTATTACTAAAATTATTACACTAATTATTATATAATTTTTTTTATTTAATTTACTTTATTATTTTTTTAATATTTACATTTACATATATTTATAAAAAATCTATTTTTATTATTTTATGTTTTTTCCTTTTCATTTCATTTATTTATATAGTTTAGTTTAGTTGAATAGGGTGCAGTCTAAGAGTTGTTTTTGTTTTTTTATTTTTATATTATTTTTGTTGTTTTGAAAGTTTCATTGTTGTGTTTTTCTTTATTTTTTTGTATTTTTCATTTAACACACTCATTACATTAATATCAAAATTTCGTTTTGGTAACTGTGTGGGTGTGTGTGTGTTCACACTTCAATATTTTTGAATATTTTTTGTTTGTCTCTCCAAAAAAAACAGGAAGTTGGTTAAACCGTTCTTTTTTTAGTATTCACCAAAGTTTAATGTGATTTCCTTTTTGTTGTTTTTCTTAGTTCCTTTTCCGTTTTGTGTTCATTTTGCCATTTCCGGCAAAGTTTGTGTGTGTGTGTTTGTCTTTAACTCTAATGTGACAAACGCTCTGTCGCAAAATCCTTTCTACGAGAATTGTCTCCTGATTTGAGTTTTTCAAAGTTTTGCAATACTCCTCACATGTAATTGGTTTGGGGAATTGTCAATGAAACTTTTTCGCTGCTGGCTTTTTGGTTACTAGGTCACAAACTTTGTTTGTTAACAATACTCTTTTTCTTCTTAGTATACCTCTCATTTTTTTAATAAAAAACAACAACAAAACAAAATTTATGCTAGTTTTTTTCCTTTTCTTCTCTCTCCTTCAATTATTCTAATCAGATTTATTAGCTAACTGTTCGTATTTTCAAATCGGCTTATGACACTATTTTGTTGTTGTTTTGTTTTTGTAATCTGTATTTCTACTACTATTGTTGTTGTCTCTTGTATTTCACAGTGTTCGCCAACTAGATAATTAGATGTCATTAAGTGTTGTGTTAGTGGTGACTTTTTGTTGCAGTCGTTCGAGCGAGAGAGAGAGAGGGAGGGAGAGAGTGATGATGTATTGGCCTGGGGTTATGTACGGTGATAGGTAGGCCGTTAAGGTAGGGTTTAGTGTAAATGTATGTGTTGGTGTGGTTATGAACTAAATACTAATTAAAATTTTCATACATTTTTGGCGTGTGATGTTAGAAGAAAAAAAAATGGGAAAATGGTGGCAATTGGACGTTTCTTTTTGGCAATTTTGTTTACGAGGGATGTGGTGAAGGCAGGATGTTTAATATATTTTTTGGAAAAATATTGTACCCGAAAAAAAAAAAATATTTTTAAAAATCTAAGCTTCTTTTAGTACCAGAAAAAATATTTTTAAAGAATGCATGCTTTTTATACACCTACAATCCACGAAAATAACATTTAAAAAAGTCACTATTTTTATTTTAAATAGTGACCTTTTATCTCGACTAGCTGAGTCGATCTAGACATGTGTGTCCGTCCGTCTGTCCATTATAATTTGTAAACACGATACAGGCCACAGTTATGGACCAATCTTCACGAAATTTTGCATGTAGGATGGTTTCGGCCCAATGAAGACCCCTATTGTGTTTGTTACAGATCGCTTAATATTTTGGGGGATGAAATGGACCAAATACTTAATTTTTGTCCGTTTTTCTGGTCGCTCCAGAGGCCGCAATTATGGCCCGAACATGGCGAAATTTTACACGGATAACGGGATCGGGCTAAAGAATAAGCATGCCTGTTTTGATAAAGATCGGTCAATATTTAGCGGGTCAAATGGACCCTGACTTTTGTGTGAAAAATTACAAAATGTGTATTCTATGGCGTATATTTACTCCTGAAGGATATAGGCCCGAGAAGTTTACAGTATGTTCAACAGGAGTGGTTGACCTTTAAATTGATACCAATTATATTGTCGTATTTGTTCGAATGTGAGAGTTACACGTAAAAATTTACAGGTGCTTACGTATTCAGATATTATTTAGTAACCCATTACCACACTGGAGGGCGGAAATATAGCGCTGATCGCTTCGATATGTTCCATGAGGTTCCAGTTATGGTCAAAGACAACGCCTATAATTTTCGGCGATGATCAGATAATAATTTTGGGATGAAGTGGACCGTAAACTTATTTTTTTTTTTGAATTTTTTCGAGTCGACCTGTAAACCACAATTATAAGTCGAACATAACCACAGAACCCAAGGTGAAGGGAATGTGGAAATGTAATTAGAAGGGCTATACTGAATATTAGTTATATTTGTTGACCTCAAGTCGGTGAAAAGGGTGCAACTATCACGAAATATTGCGCAGGCTCAGAATAAAAATCCGCAGAAAGTTAGAGTTCCGAGGTAGTTGTGTAGGGTATCGTATGGTCGGCCCCGTCCGACTATACTGCTCCGCTCACTGGTTTACTTATAAATCCAAATTTTGTGCAAATCGAAGGATATATACGTACTTTGGTACACCATTTACATAAAATTGGACGAAAATATATATGGGAGCTATATCTAATTCTGAACCGATTTTCACAAAATTTTACAAACATCGTTCTAGACTTAATACAGTAAGCTGTGCCAAATTTCGTGCAAACCGAAGAATATATAGGGACTTTGGTGCACTGTTTACCTAAAATCGGACGAAAATATATATGGGGGCTATATCATAATCTGAACCGATCTTTCCCAATTTCAATAGGGTTCGTCCTTGGGCCAAATAAGTGACCTATGCCATTTCATCCAATTCGAATCATAAATGTGTTCTGTACTTTGTTTACAATTTAACCTGGACAGACGGACAGACGGACGGACGAATATATATGTATATGTGGGAGTTATATCGAAATCCGAACTGATTTTTCCGAAACTCACCACAGATCATTCCAGATTCAATCCAGTTCGCTATACCAAATTCCGTGCAAATCGAAGGGTATATGGGGACTTTGGTGCACTGTTTACCTAAAATCGGACGAAAATATATATAGGGGCTATATCTTAATCTGAACCGATCTTTCCCAATTGCAATAGGGTTCGTCCTTGGGCCAAATAAGTGACCTATGCCAAATTTCATCCAATTCGAATCATAAATGCGTTCTGTACTTTGTTTACAATTTAACATGGACAGACAGATAGACAGACGGACAGACGGACATGCATACATCGACTTAGAAATTGATTCTATGCATATTCTCAAAAGAAACCATGTGTCCATCTCGTTTCCTTTTGCCTGCTATAAACATATGCACAAAGACATAATACCCTGTACCACAGTGTGGTGATGGGTATAAAAATCCACCACTGTGAAGCCCTTGAAAATAATATTTTTAACGAAATCCATGCTTGTGGAGTCATTGAAATGATATTCGTTAAAATAATCCACCTTTATAGAGAGCCCTTGAAAAAATATTCGTAAAAATTTGCTCTTTTAAAGTAATTGAAAATCTAACCCTTTAAGCCCTATTATGGATGGTCTTTAAAAATAAATCCACGAGTTTGGAGTCCATGAAAAATTATTTTTATAAAAATCTTTATAAAATCAACGATTGTACAGTCCTTGAAAAATATTCTTTAGAAATGTCAAGCTTGTGGAGTCCTTAAAAAGTATGCTTAAAAATCCTCCACAACCTTTTAAAATATTCTTTAAAAATCCACGCTAGCGGAAATATTGAATTGAAATTGAAAAATATTCTTTAAAAAAACCACCATTGTGGAGTGCTTGAAACAAATATTTTTTTTTTAAATTCAGGGTCCTTGAAATTGAATACTCTTCAGGCTAATGGTTGGTCCTTCAAATAATATAAATATAATTTATATTATTATAAATAATATATTTATAATATGCATGGACTTTGCAAGTGGAGTCCTTAAAAAATATGCTTTAAAAAACACGTTTGTGGAGTCCTTAAAAAAATTTTTTTTTGAAAAATTCGGGATTGAAAATATTCTTTAAAAATAAATTTCGTTAAAAATGCATACATACAGCCATTGAAAAATTATTCTTTAAAAATCCACGCTTGTGGGTGGTCCTTAAAAATATCCTTTAAGAAAATACAAGCTTGTGGAGTCCTTGAAAAGCATTTTTTTATGAAAATCCACAATGGTGGAGTTCTAGAAAAAAATTTTCTTTTCAAAATCCACGCATGTGGAGTCCTTGAAAAAATATTCTTCAAATAAATGCTACGTTAAATGAGTACTTGAAAAATATTCTGTAAAAAATCCATGCTTGTAGGGTTCTTAAAAATATTCTGTAAAAGGCCATGCTTGTGGAGTCCTAGCTGGTCGTGGTCCATAATTTTCTTTAAGGGGACCCCCCCATTCTCGGGGTCAAAATTTTTTTTGATTTAATTCGAATCTACACTAATTCAAGAATATCCCTACAAAATTTCAAGTGAAAATCTCAAGAACTGTTCAAAATATAGCCGATTTATTGTGTCAGCATCAAGTGACGGCTAAAAAACTTTAATTTTTCTCTTTTGCGAATGGCGGGCACGATAACTCAAAAACTAATAACCCAATCGATTCCAAATTTTTACACGTTTCTCTGTGATAGCATAGCTATCGTATGAACTAGGATAAAGCCAATCGGTGAAGATCTTCCTTATTATTTAACTTGGTTTTTGGTCAAAAATCGGCGATTTTCCAATTTTAGAGCGAATTCAATAACCCTAGTTCATACGAGAGCCAGACATGTACTCTTTCTAACACCGTTGGAATTTTCGAATTCCGATGTTCCAGTGAGGAGTTATCATGCCCGCCATCAAAAATAAGGACTTCTCTTTAATTACAAAAACAACGACAAAACAATAACAAAAATTTTTTGTAAATTATTTTTCTTCTCTTTTAAATCTTCGATTATATATGTGCAAAGTTACAAACCTTAACAAGCATTGGTATTGATTTACCAGCCAATTGAAAATCTTGAAAAAATAAAATCGAGAATGGGTGGGGTTCCCTTAAAAATATTTAAATTGTGTTTTTATTACAAACAACTCACATCTCCTGTCCCTTCCACCCCTCGTAAACAATAAACCCCCTTTTTTGTTTGTTTGTTATTGTTGCTATTGTTGCTGTTAGCCCTTTTAACGTTTGTCCTCATTTTAATCAGAGAAATTTTTCTCATCAGAAAAACGTACATGATGCTGTTGTTTTAGCCTGGCCGTCGATGAGGAGGAGAGGGTGTTGGTTGTTCCAATAGGATTACGCCTTAACGTTATGGTTTTTAGGCTACCTGAAGCAGTCGTTGCATTCGTAGATGCCGATGCCGATGAGGATGGCGATGATGAGGATGCTACCATAAACTTGGTTTCATTATCTTTATCCACTGTCGTCGACGTTACATTGGATTTTGTTTCATAATCGCTGGATATTGTCAGTGGTGAGAGCGGATGATGTTCCAGCGGATGATAGTGAGGCTGAGGGTGACTATGATGATGGTGGTGGTGGTGATGATGCGATGTCGGATGGAGATGTGGTTGGAGATTTGATAGGCTTACTGATACTGCTGCCACTGCCGCTGCACCACCATTGAATGGCTGATGTTTGTTGTTTGTCCTATTATAGTCACATCCGTTGCTCGTTTCATTTGTTCCACATCCTGTTACGGAAGTCTTTTCATAGGCTTCGCCAATGGTGTTGCTTGGCAATAATGCTGTTGTTGTTGTTGTGCTATTTGTGCCAGTTTTTTCTAAGCCAGATGCAGATGAGACCCCTGCTGCTGGTAATGGTGATGTCGAGTTGGCCGGTGATGTTGGCGATGATGGGCTCGATGATGATATCGTCGAACCAGTCCATTGTTCATCACATGAGCAATAACCTCGTCCCGTATCGCCACCCTCTAATGCCAGGGATTGTAGCTCTCGTATCTTAAGCTTTTTGAGTTTTTGTAAACGTTTATTTGACTGAGGTAGTAGCTGGAGATTAGTAGTAATTTGTGATGCTGATGATGCTGTCGCTGCCGCCGTTGCTGTTGTTGCAGCTGCAGCTTCAACTAGTTGACCATAAAGATCATAGTGTTCATCTGCTGAGGCAGCCACATTGACGGCTTCCATTGATGATATATTTGTTAAACTGTAATGAAAGGAAAAAACAAAACGAATGAATGAATGAAAGAAAGAGAATCAGAAAAAATAGACAACAACATCATCATCATAGAAGAGAATGAGAAAAAATGGTTATAGGGGGCATAACGATGTATGCTTTGACATTTCATGCTTGACTTATGGTTACTTATGGGTGGGATAGGGAGTAAGTGGTCAGAGATTAGGACTAGATAAAGATAGGGTTTGAATAGAGAGGATTATACCAATTGGAATGAAAAAAAATCTTATGATTAGCCGAGATGAAATACCATTAAGGGAATGATTGGAATTAGAACAAGAAATGAGGTTATTTGTGAAGAAGATGAAACAAAAAACTTTAAAAGCTTCACGCTTGTAGAATCCCAAAATCCACGCTTGTGAAGCCGTTGAAAATAATATTCTTTAGAAAATCTACACTTGTGGAGTTGTAGAAAAAAAGTGTATTTACAAAATCTACGCTTGTGGAGTCCTTGAAATGCCATTCGTCAAAGTATCCACACTTGTGGTGTCATTGCAAAAATATTCCTTAAAAATTTCAGGCTTATGGATGGCAATTGAAAAAAAAAATATTCTTTAGAAAATTCACACTTGTGCAGGCCTTGGAGATATGTGCTTTAAAGAAATCCAGGCTTATGGTTTGTCATAGGAGTTTTTATACCCTTCACCACACTGTGGTACAGGGTATTATGTCTTTGTGCATATGTTTGTAACAGACAAATGGAAACGAGATTTACACAGGGTTCCTTTTGAGAATACGCATAGAATCACTTTTTAAATCGATTTATGCATGTCCGTCCGTCTTTCTGTCTGTCTGTCCATGTTAAATTGTAAACAAAGTACACGTCGCACTTAAATTCCGAATTGGATGAAACTTGGCACAGGTCACTCATTCGGCCCAAGGACGAACCCTATTGAAATTGGGAAAAATCGGTTCAGATTTAGATATAGGTCCCATATATATTTTCGTCCGATTTTAGGTAAATAGTGCACCAAAGTCCCTCTTTATCCTTCGATTTGCACGAAATTTGGTATAGGGTACTGAATTAAGCCTAGAATGATGTGTGTAAAATTTCGTGAAAATCGGTTCAGATTTAGATATAGCTCCCATATATATTTTCGTCCGATTTTAGGTAAATAGTGCACCAAAGTCCCTTTTTATCCTTCGATTTGCACGAAATTTGGTATAGGGTACTGTATTAAGTCTAGAACGATGTGTGTAAAATTTCGTGAAAATCGGTTCAGATTTAGATATAGCTCCCATATATATTTTCGTCGATTTTAGGTAACTTGTGCACCAAAGTCCCTATATATCCTTCGATTTGCACGAAATTTAGCATAGCGAACTGAATTAAGTCTAGAACGATGTGTGTAAAATTTCGTGAAAATCGGTTCAGATTTACATATAGCTCCATATATATATTTTCTTCCGATTTTAGGTAAATAGTGCACCATAGACTCTATATATCCTTCGGTTTGCACGAAATTTAGTATAGCGAACTGAAATAAGTCTAGAACGGTGTGTGTAAAATTTCGTGAAAATCGGTCCAGATTTAGATATAGCTCCCATATATATTTTCGTCCGATTTTAGGTAAATAGTGCACCAAAGTCCCTATATATCCTTCGATTTGCAAGAAATTTGGCGTAGCGTACTGAATTAAGTCTAGAACGATGTGTGTTAAATTTCGTGAAAATCGGTCCAGATTTAGATATAGCTCCCATATATATTTTCGTCCGATTTAAGGTAAATGGTGCATCGAAGTCCCTGAAAATCATTCAATTTGCATGAAATTTGGCACAGCGTATTGGAATAAATCTGGAATGATGTGCGCTAAGTTTCGTGAAAATAGGTTCAGATTTAGATATAGCTCCCGTGTATATTTTCGCCCGATTTAATAGAAATGGTGCACCAAAGTTCTTACATACTTACATCCACATATATTTACAATATTCAATAGCAGCACTACAACATTTGACACGACCCTCAATTCCGTTAAAACACTTCATTGGTTTTATTAAAATTTTCTCAATAGATTTTTTTTCTGCTTTACCACTGCTGTGCCCGGTCAAAGGATAATTGCCATGAAATCACTATCAGCAAATGTAATTTCGAGGTTGTTGTTGGTAGTTTTTTTTAAGGAATTTTTTCACATGTACGCAATGTTTTGTTGTTGTTCAACTTGTATTCATGACAAAAGTTTTTTTTTTGTTTTTTTTTTTTTGCAATCAACAAAAACATTAACTTTCTGTATAAAGCCATGGGTGATGGCTAACATTAAAATGGTATAACCTCACAAGTTTAAGAAAACAAAACATGTATATAAATATATACACTTGCAATCCTGCTACCACTTGAAAAAATTGCATTTAAAAGTTTATTCCTTGTATGCCATGCTAGGCGTAAATAGTATTAAATGAACAGTATGGGCGAACAGCAACAAAAACAACAACATCACTGCAGTCCTTTACTATTCTGTGGATAAGAGGTTGTTTTTTATATTCTGAGAGTTCTCCAAGTACATCCAAACAGCATTCACCACATAATAGAATTTTGAATTAACTTTTTTTATTTATTTTGTTATTGTTTTGTTTATTAAATTTGACTTTATGTATGTATATACATTTGTATGTATATACATTTTAAAGCTTTTACTACGACAACAGGTCATAATAGTGGCAGCAAAATGCATTTATGTAGTCAAGTCAAGGTTATGGTTACAGAAGTCAGTCGATGCGAAATGTCAAGGAAATTACGAAGGCGAGTTATATTTGTAAATGAATTTTTAAATGGTTGTTTTTTAAAGAAAGGGTCATTGTGTTTTAACTGTTTTTTTTAATAAATAAAAATTTTTATGTGCGAACGAGTGAAAAATTTATTTATTAAAAATATTTTTAAACCAGTAAGGAAAGAAGTAAAGTCGGACGGGGCCGACTATATGATACCCTTCACCACTATGGGTATATTGAACAGGACTATTAACATGAAATTGGATGAAATAAAATATGTGATATTCATCTAAATGTGAATCTACCTACATCTATCCATAAAGTATGTAAATCGACTTCAAACAAATACTGGGCTATGTCTGTACTTCTAGAAAACGCAACTACGTAATTCTATGCTCAATTTTGTAAGTTGTGCAAAATTTGATGTCAATCTGACTACATGAGTAGTTTGATGCCCAATTTACTTAACATCGGGCGAAAATATATATGGAAGCTCTACCAAAATATTAAGCGATTTAAAACAAACATGTCACAGGTTAGGTTATAGTAATTTCAGAACGTTTTGTTCCTATCAGCCTATTGGTTCCTTGGTGCGTCACTTAAAATCCTTGGTGCGTTACTTAAAATCTATCTATAATAAAAGGGAGCTATATCTAAATCTGGACCGATTTTCACGAAAAAAAGCAGACATCACTCTAGGCTCAATTCAGTACGTTAAGCCAAATTTCGTGCAAATCGAAAGATATATAGCGACTTTGGTGCACCATTTACATGAAATCGGACGAAACTATATACGGGAGCTATATAGAAATTTGGACCGATTTTCTCGAAACTTGGCAGACATCTCTCTAGGCTCATTTCAGTACGTTATGCCAAATTTCGTGCAAATCGAAGGATATATAGGGACTTTATATGGTATATCACCATTTATATATGAAATCACTCTAGGCTTAATTATATATGCCAGCTATATCTAAATCTGGACCGATTTTTCTCGAAATTTGGCACACATCACTCTAGGCTTAATTCAGTACGTTATGCCAAATTTCGTGCAAATAGAATGATATTTATGTACTTTGGTGCACCATTTACATTAAATCGGACGAAACTATATATGGGAGCTATATCAAAATCCGAGCCGATTTTTACGAATCTTAGCACACATCATTCTAGACTCAATTCCGCACGCTATGCCAAATTTCGTGCATATCGAAAGATATTTAGAGACTTCGGCACACCATTTACCTTAAATCGGACGAAAATATATATGGGAGCTATATCTAAATCTGAACCGATTTTCACAAAACTTAGCACACATTATTATAGACTCAATTCAGCACGCTGTGCCAAATTTCGTGTATATCGAAAGATATTTAGAGACTTTGGCAATATTTAGGGACTTTGTTGCACCATTTACCTTAAATCGGACGAAAATATATATGGGAGCTATATCTAAATCTGAACTGATTTTCACAAAACTTAGCACACATTATTATAGACTCAATTCAGCACGCTATGCCAAATTTCGTGCAAATCTAAAGATATTTAGGGATTTTGGGCACCATTTACCTTAAATTGGACAAAAATATATATGGGAGCTATAACTAAATCTGATCCGATTTTCACGAAACTTAACACACATCATTCCACACTTAATTCAATAAGCTGTGCCAAGTTTCGTGAAAATCCAATGATATTTAGGGGCTTTTGCGCACCATTTACCTTAAATTGGACGAAAATATATATGGAGGCTATAACTAAATCTGATCCGATTCTCACGAAACTTAACACACATCATTCACCACACTTAATTCAATAAGCTGTCCAAGTTTCGGTCAAATCCAATGATATTTAGGGACTTTTGCGCACCATTTACCTTAAATCGGACGAAAATATATATGGGAGCTATATCTAAATCTGAACCGATTTTTACGAAACTTAACACACATCATTCCAGACTTAATTCATTACGTTGTGTCAAGTTTCGTGCAAATCGAAAGATATTTAGGGACTTTGGTGCACCATTTACCTTAAATCGGACGAAAATATATATGGGAGCTATATCTAAATCTGAACACATTTTTACGAAACTTAGTACACATCATTCTAGGCTTAGTTCATTACGCTGTGCCAAATTTCGTGCAAATCGAAATATATTTAGAGACTCTGGCGTGCCATTTACCTTAAATCGGACGAAAATATATACGGGAGCTATATCTAAATCTGAACCGATTTTTACGAAACTTAGCACACATCATTCTAGATCTAATTCATTACGCTGTGCCAAATTTCGTGCAAATCGAAAGATATATAGGGACTTTGGTATACCATTTAAATAAAATCAGACGAGCTATATCTAAATCTGAACCGATTTTTCCCAATTTTAATAGGGTTAGTCCTTGGGCCAAATAAAGGAGCTGTGCCAAATTTCATCAAATTCGAATCAAAAATGCGACCTATACTTTGTTTACAATTTAACATGGACAGACATACATGAATCGACTCAGAAAGTGATTCTATGCAAATTCTCAAAAGGAACCATGTGTCTATCTCGTTTCCTTTTGCCTGTTACAAACATATGAACAAAGACATAATACCCTGTAACACAGTTTGGTGAGGGGTATAAAAATCTTCGCCTATTGCAGAAGTTTAAAAAATATGTTTAAAAAATCTTCGCCTATTGCGTAAGTTAAAAAATATGTTAAAAAATCTACGCCTATTACGGAAGCTTAAAAAAATATGTTTAAAAAATATACGCCTAGTGCAGAAGCTTCCATTTTTTTCTTTTTAAATCTACACCTATGGCGGATCCCTAAAATATATATTTTTTTAAATCTACACCTACTGCCGATCCCTAAAATTAAAAAAAATTAAATGTTTTTAAAATCTCCTCAACCCTATCCGATGCTACAAAATAAAAATGAATAACAAAATATTGAATAAATGTTTAAATATTTTAGCTGCTTCATATATCCTCAGACCTTAACAACGACAATATCCAATGGAACCTATCCACTGCTAACTCTACCCAACCATTTACTTTGACCTGTAAATGTTTAACACAACAAAATCCTCGATAAACACAACATGGCACTTAAGTGAATATCCATGGACATTACCGATGCTGCCGCCGACAATAATCGTCAGCTATCGCACATTTAAATGTTGTTCACATAGCTGGCAAATAATTTAATTCAATTTAAATTCCAACATCAAAAAGGTAAATATAAATAAATTTTAAAGTGCTTTCGCTGTTTATATTCCGAATCGTCGATAATCGGATGTTAATGTGTTGCGGCAATCATTATGGGAATATGTCACGGAATGACATGTCATGTCATGTTATTATTTCCGTGATGTTATGCTTGTTGTTGCTGTTTTTTCTTTTGTGACAGTTAAGTTCAATGACAGAAAATGAACTTTAAACCACGCCATACTTCAATCGTCCAGAATAAAGGGATTGTAGCAAGGAAATCGGTATCATGGGGAAAAGGGACTTGGTTTTGAATCTTCTAGTTCTAATTATATTTTCAGATCAATTAAATGGTGGAACCATCTGTAAATGATTCATGATAGATTCAATACAAATATAAATATTACACCTGCTGATACAGCACATCTAACCATTCACAGTAATTGAATATGTATGTATATGCATGTGTGTGTGTGTTTTCACACATACACACAGCCTTTTCTATTTCTAAGTAAAAAAAAAACATTCACATTTTTAATTGCGTTGTTGTTGCTGTTCCATTTTATTGCATTATGAAGTACATATTTAAATATTTAATTGGATGTGAATTGGATTGTCAAGTAGTAGTCGGTTGGGTGGTGGTTGTCAGATCGTTACGAAAACCTTGAGTTGTAAACACTGGAAGTGTGTACCAAACCACACACTTGACGCATCATACCCAAAAAACACACACACACAAAAACACAAAAAGGCCACACTTCTCCGAACTCAATTACATAAAATTTATATTTATTTGTAAAATTTATGAGAACAGAAAGAGAAATAACAAAACACACACACACACATAAACTCACATTTAATTAGGCTTCACCTGATAGGAGAAACTCATTTGAATTTTTCTTGTTAATTTATTAGGGTGGTTACTCCAGGATAAAAATATAAAAAGGTATGGCAATGGAATTCAAAAATAAAAAATTGCATTGTATGGCTTATAGAAGTGAAGGAGCATCAGAATCGAAAATTGCTATTAGAATTAAAATTTATGGTTCATGAGGGAGAGGAATGAAAAAATGTATTATTTTTTCTAAAATCTCTGGCTATAGTAACTGGCTATAAATTCTATTTTTACTAATTATTATTATTGATACATTTTCGTTTAATTTACAGATAATGCCTAATACGCTACTATACCCACCGAATGTCAAGATTCTACAAAAAAAGGGAACAGAAAATGAAACCATAAAAATTGTGAAAATGAGAAATTCTCAACGAAAGTGGAAAATTATGTCATAAAAATATTTATCAGATTTCACAGATCATTTTAAAATTAACACATAAAGATACGAAATAAAATATTAATATTATTTTAATTGCTGCACACATGCTTTCATACAAATATGTGAAAATATAATAAATGAAAATAGAAGGGGTGTAAATATAAAATTCACAAAAATGTATTGAAAACCAGTAAGGAAAGGTTTAAAGACGGACTGGGCCGATTATACGATACCCTTCATCAATTTGGGTATATTGTACATATGTACCCATACAATTGCATGTCAATGTTCGATGCATGAACATACTGATGTATTTCTGAAACCTATGCTAAATTTAATTTCATTCGGACAGATTTAGAGTCGACTGCGTGCCATGGGACAAATTTATGAAAATCGATGTATAGCAAAATTGATACACAATATTCGGTACGTCACACTGTTAAAAATTTAATCTCAATCACACCGTTCGAAATACATATGAAAGCTATGGCTAAATCTGCACCAATTTCAATAAAACGCAATAACGTCTTTCAAGGCCCCACCCCCTTCTGGCTACGTCGATGGGACCTATATGTGAATCTGAACCGATTTTCACGAGTCTTAACATTCTTCGTTCTAAACCTTATTCAGTACGTTATGCCAAATTTCGTATAAATCGAAGGATATATAGGGACTTTGGTGCATCATTTACACAAAATAGGTCGAAAATATATATGGGAGCTATATCTAAATCTGAACCGATATTCACGAAATTAAACACACATCGTTCTAGGCTAAATTCATTACGCTATGCCAAATTTCGTACAAATCGAAGGATATATAGGGACTTTGGTGCATCATTTACACAAAATCGGACGAAAATATATATGGGAGCTATATCTAAATCTGAACCGATTTTCACGAAATTTAACACATATCTTTCCAGACTTAATTTAGTACGCCATAACAAATTTCGTGCAAATCGAATGATATATGGGGACTTTGGTGCATCATTTACACAAATTCGAACGAAAATATATATGGGAGCTATATCTAAATCTGAACCGATATTCACGAAATTAAACACACATCGTTCTAGACTAAATTCATTACGCTACGCCAAATTTCGTACAAATCGAAGGATATATAGGGACTTTGGTGCATCATTTACACAAAATCGGACGAAAATATATATGGGAGCTATATCTAAATCTGAACCGATTTTCACGAAATTTAACACATGTCTTTCTAGACTTAATTCAATATGTTAAGCCAAATTTCATACAAATTGAATGATATACAGGGACTTTGGACCACCATTTACCTAAAATCGGGCGAAAATATATATGGGAGCTATATATAAATCTGAACCGATTTTCACGAAATTTAAGACATATCTTTATAGACTTAGTTCAATACGCTATGCCAAATTTCATACAAATCGAAAGATATATATAGGGACTTTGGTACATCATTTACACAAAATCGGAAGAAAATATATATGGGAGCTATATCTAAATCTGAACCGATATTCACGAAACTTAACAACCATCACTCTAGACTTAATTCAGTACGCTATGCCAAATTTCGAGCAAATCCAAGGATATATAGGGACTTTGGTACATCATTTACACAAAATCGGACGAAAATATATATTGGAGCTATATCTAAATCTGAACCGATTTTCACGAAACTTAACACACATCATTCTAGACTTAATTCAATACGCTATGCCAAATTTCGAGCATCCAAGGATATATAGGGACTTTGGTGCACCATTTACGTAAAATCGGACGAAACTATATATGGGAGCTATATCTAAATCTGAACCGATTTTCACGAAATTTAACACACATCGTTCTAGACTTAATTCAGTGCGCTAAGCCAAATTTTATACAAATCGAAGGATATATAGGGACTTTGATGCACCATTTACCTTAAATCGGACCAAAATGTATATGGAAGCTATATCTAAATCTGAACCGATTTTCACGAAACTTAACACACATCATTCTAGACTTAATTCACTACGCTATGCCAAATTTCGTACATATCGAAGGATATATAGGGTCTTTTATGCACCATTTACCTCAAATCGGACGAAAATATATATGGGAGCTGGGCGGCCCTCCCCTCTTCCCCCTACTTTGTTTACAATTTAACATGGACAGACAGACGGACATACATAAATCGAATTAGAAAATGATTCTATGCATATTCTCAAAATGAACCATGTGTCTATCTCGTTTCCTTTTGCCTGTAACAAACATATGCACGAAGACATAATACCCTGTACCATAGTGTGATGAAGGGTATAAAAATCCACGCCAGTAATAGGCCCTTATTTCTTAACAGTAGCTGACCATTGTTCCTAAAATCCTCGCTTTTTTAGAATCCTTACAAAATATTTTTGTTATTCAACGATTTTTTGTGATCTTTTTTCTTCGAGTGTAAAAGTGTGTGTGTGAATGTTACAGTGAAAATGTTAAATAGCCAGGTTTTGGCTAAACATGCTTAAGCATGTTTAGAGAGAAAACACACAAAGTGTTTGCACAACCTGAATACTTTGTAATGTATCCAAGAGTGTTGAGTATCGTGTTATTTTTTTTTCTGGAAATATTCACTATGATGAGAGGCCATAAAATACCTGACCGGACACATTGTGACCAACTACAGCCAATGAGCCATGTGAGGTATTTGAGATATGTGTGTGTGTTTAGTCCTTGTAAGTGCGAAAGGTGGACAATGGCTTTGAGATGGCATCTTTGTTAATTATACTTCTAAATTCAGTTTGCATTTTTAACTTTTCTTTGTTCTAGTCAGGAGGATAATAGTTACGCAAATGAGTATGGACATAGCTGGCTAGCTAGTTATTGTCATCTATCCAACCGACCAACCATGGTCCATCCTGTGTAAAAAAATTTTTATTGTTGCAATTTTACAGGCACACACACACACACACACTTAGACGTACATTAAACTACATTCATCACCTGTTCCTGTTCCTGTTTCGTTTCTTTTTTGTTTTCAGTTGAGTCTGTGTATCTTAACATACCTAATTCATGGACCCAGCACCTCCTGCAATAACATCAAAGTGCCCTCTCCGTCGTCCAGCTGTCTGTAAATCTAGTTAAGCATTAACTAACGTAACGTAAATGTTAATCAAGTGTGGCAAAGACGTTAGCCAAACAACGTCAACGGATGGGAAAAAATGTAAATTTAATTGTATTCACAGGTGTTATAATGGCATCCGGAGAGAGGCATCACAAGGAGCCGGTCTGTCAGCTGGCAGCCAGCAAAGCTAATAACTATCCGAACAACCACCATCTAACAATGGCAACATCAGCCACATCACAAGTCAGCCAGTCGGTTTTTCAAATGGTATCTTTATTGTTATTCCACGACATCCGTTTTGACTGACCGAACGATCCACAGGCAAGCGGACTACAGGAACAATGAATGTCAGGACAATGAAAATTAAAAGACAACAACAAAAAAAAAAAAAAAAAAAGAACTAAAATGTTGTCAAGCGTAACGTTGTTTAAATGTAATGTTTATTTAAAAGAGTGTAGGCGAAAGGGGGAGGATGCCCGTTAAGGGGTGGAGGTTACTTGGCTTAATGTATGTTGGCGGAACTGTAAGTGTGCGTGACATCAGTGTGGCTAATTTTCAATCACGAAAATGGTCGAAATTTGGTCAAACAATGGAAGAAAATAATGTAAATCAATTTACAGCAAATATCAATCGGACACCCGTTGATTATTTGGATATCTGATAAACATGAGGACCTTGGTGCACCTATATCTAAATCTGAACTCATTTCAACAAGACTTGCCAGAGATTAATTAATATTAACTACATTTCATTGTACAAAAATTGTGTGGCAATCGGACAAACTTTGGGTCTTTTGTGCACAATTTACATAAAATCGGAAGAACAAATATATAGGACCTATATCTAAATCTGAACTGATTTCCATGAAACTTAGCACACATCATTCTAGTCTTAATTCAGTTCGCCATGCCCAATTTTGTGCAAATCGAAAAATATATAGGGACTTTGGTGCACCATTTACATTAAATCCGCCGATAATATATATGGGAGCTATATCTAAATCTGAACCGATTTTCAGAAAACTTAACACACATCATTCTAGACTTAATTGTGTACGCTATGCCAATTTTCGTGCAACTTGAAAGATATACGGGGACTTTGGTGCAACATTTACATAAAATCGGACGAAATTACATAAGAGAGCTACATAAAAAAATCTGAACCGATTTGCACGAAACTCAGCACACGCCATTCTGCACTTAATTCAGTACGCCATGCCAAATTTTGTGAAGATGCACTCCATTTACATAAGCACCATTTACATAAAATCGGACGAAACTGTATATGGGAGCTTTATCTAAATCTGGGCCGATTTTCCCGGAACTTAACACACATCATTCTAGACCTAATTCAGTACGCTGAGCCAAATTTCGTGCAAATCGAGAGGTATATAGGGACTTTGAGGCACCATTTACCTCATATCGGACGAAAATATATAAGGGAGCTATATTGATATCTGAACCGATTTTCAGGAAACTTAGCGCAGATCATTCTAGGCTTATCTCAGTACGCTGTGTCAAATTTCTTTCAAAGCGAAAGATATTTGGGACTTTGGTGCCCCATTTACCTTAAATCGGACGAAAATATATATGGGAGCTATATCTAAATCTGGACCGATTTTCCCGAAACTTAACACACATCACTCTAGACATAATTCATTAAGCTGTGCCAAATTTCATGCAAATCGAAGCATATATAGGGACTTTGGTGCACCATTTACATTAAATCGGACGAAAATATATATGGGAGCTATATCTAAATCTGAACCGATTTTCACGAAACACAACACACATTATTCTATTCCTAATTCAGTACGCTGAGCCATATTTCGGGCAAATCAAGAGGTATTTTGGGACTTTGGTGCACCATTTACCTTATATCGGAGGAAAATATATATGGGAGCTATATCGAAATCGGACCGATTTTCAGGAAATATAGCGCAGATCATTCTAGACTTAACTCAGAACGCTGTGCCAAATTTTGTTCAAAGCGAAAGATATTTGGGACTTTGGTGTCCCATTTACATTAAATCGGTCGAAAATATATATGGGAGCTATATCGACATCGGACCGATTTTCATGAAACTGAGCACACATCATTCTAGGCTTAATTCAGTACGCTATGCCAAATTTCGTGGAAATTGAACGATATACGGGGACTTTGGTGCACCATTTACCTGAAATCGGACGAAAATATATATGTGAGCTATATCTAAATCTGGACCGACATGTTTAGTCTCTTCAAAAAATATTTTTAAAAATCCACGCCTTGTTTAGTCTCTTCAAAAAATATTTTTAAAAATCCACGCCTTGTTTAGTCTCTTCAAAAAATATTTTTAAAAAATTCACGCCTTGAAAAAATATTTTAAAAAATTCTTTGTTTATATTTTTTTTTGGTAATTGCAATTGACATGGCAACCCTACTGGTAATGTCGTTTTCGGCAGGAGCCTGGCATCTACAGTGAAGTGCGATTTAGTGATGATACTGGTTTTGTAATTGTAATTGAATATTTATTTTACAACGAATTAATGAGGCTGCTGACTTAATGTAGCTGCTGCTGGCAGGAAAAATTAACTTTTTTCCACATTTAACTTTTAGGTTCTCAAAAGGGAGAAAGAATAACAATGGGGTAATGGTTCTTGAGAAGAATTTTAGATAATGTAAGAATTATTTTTAACACCACCACTACGTACATTGGACAATGTAAAGGTGTGAGTGTGTGTTTTAGTATGGAAATAATGAATGAAGATTTAATTTGTTTGGTCTTCTATCGCCATTCCAGATAGTTGGATATAAGGAGTCCCTCTCTGCAGGGGATTATTTGTCCATTTCGAAATATATCGGTTATCTTATATTGTTTCAGGACATTTCTAGGAATTTCCTTGTGCGACTCATGACTATGCGAATGTGTTTATATTTTAATTTTATCTCAATGTTTCTGTATCCTTTAAAGGGATACAAAAACTTGTTACCACCTCGGTAGTGTGACAGTTGCAACACCAATGACACTCTCCATGGGACGACATTCTTGTAGCCAGTTAAGAGCACTTTTGTGTAAATTTGAACACAATTTTTTGCGTTTGTAGTAGTTGTTGTGCTGATGCTCATTTTATTAGTGTTTGTCAGCGTACAACATTAGTACTTAGTAAGGACGAAGGAGCTGTGGTATTTTTTTTCTTTCTTCAAATACCAGCAAATGGATGGTGGAACAGTTATATTTTTCATCTTCTTCTACGTCGTCGTTGTCGTAGTTTTGTGGAAAGTACTTTGAATATTATTAAAATAAATCTTGGCAGCAATAAGGTAAACACAGAGGCATATAGAGATGGAGGGGGGGGGGAGGAAGATGGAATGGAGAGGTAAAGGGAACAAACTATATAAAATATAACGAAACTATGGACTTTTGCAAACAAACCCACCCACATAGCTTGTTGAAAAAAAAATGAATTCTTACACAGGCCACCATCAGCTTCAGATGCTGTATTGCTGTGTCTAACTTCGGAGCCCAGGTGTTTACTTTTTCCTCTTCTGGTTACATATTTCAAAGCGTTTCAAGTGCTGTTCCAACATGTACTTCAGGGTAGTCGAAAGAGGAAACCCTGAAAAAAATCCTTGGAAACATGACCAAAGTTATAGACCAAGGAACGGGAAAAAGTAAATAAAAAATATGAATACCCAGAAAACATACAAACGTTTTCATTTCTTTGTTACAAAAATGAAGGAACTAGGTGTCTGGGTGTCCTTGCAGCCAGTTAAGTACAGTGTTTGGGAGAAGAAATATTTTGAAAAAATTCACGCCTATGTTTGGATGCCTCAAACAATATTGTTAAAAAAATCAAAAGAAAAAAAAATATATATTTTTAAAAAGTCCACGCCTATTAAAGCTGCTCAAAAAATATTTTTAAACCTGTAGGAAAGTAGTAAAGTCGGCTGGGCCGACTATATGATACCCTTCACCACTTTGGGTATATTGGACAATGTCAATGTTCCCTCGAAGGAACATACTCATGTCTTTCTGCTACCTATGATAAACTTTATTTCATTTGGAGATTTAGAGTCGTCTGCGTACCATGGGACAAATTTATGGAAAACGATTTATAGCAAAATTGATACACGCAAAATTGATACACCTATTCTGTACGCCGTACGGTTAAAAAATGAATTCAATCAGACACCCGTTCGGAAAACATATGGAAGCTATGGCCGCATCTGCTTGAATTTCAATAAAACCTAATAACGTCGTTCAAGTCACAATTTGATAAGTTGTGCAAAATTTCGTGTTTATCGGACAAAAATTAGGGGTTTGGTGCACAATTTAGGTAAGGTCGGACGAATATATATGTATATGTGGGAGCTACATATATCGAAATCTGAATCGATTTTTCACGAAACATAACACACATCACTCTAGACTCAATTCAGTACGCTATGCCAAATTTCGTGCGAATCTAAAAATATTTAGGGACTTTGATACACCATTTACCCTTAATCGGACGAAAATATATATGGGAGCTATATCTAAATCTGAACCGATTTTCACGAAATTAACCACACATCGTTCTAGACCTAAATCATTTGACTGTGCCAAAGTTCGTGCAAATCGAAAAATATATAGGGACTTTGGTACACCGTTTACCTTTAATCGGACGAAAATATATATTGGAGCTATATCTAAATCTGAATCGATTTTCACGAAATTTAACACACATCGATCTAGACGTAAATCATTTGTCTGTGCCAAATTTCGTGCGAATCGAAAGATATTTAGGGACCTTGGTACACCATTTACATTAAATCGGACAAAAATATATGGGAGCTATAGCTAAATCTGAACCAATTTTCACGAAATTTAACACACATCGTTTTAGACCTTAAACATTTGTCTATGCCAAAGTTCGTGCAAATCGAAGAATATATAGGGTCTTTGGTGCACCATTTACATAAAATCGGACGATAACACATATGGGAGCTATATCTAAATGGAACCGATTTTCACGAAACTTAGCACACATCATTCTAGACCTAATTCAGTACGCTACGCCAAATTTCGTGCAAATCGAAAGATATATAGGGACTTTGGTACACCATTTACATTAAATCGGATGAAAATATATATGGGAGATATATCTAAATCTGAACCGATTTTCATGAAACTTATCACACATTATTCTAGACTTTATTCAGTACACTACGCCAAATTTCGTGCAAATCGAAAGATATTTAGGGAGTTTGGTGCACCATTTACCTTAAATCGGACAAAAATATATATGGGAGCTATACATAAATCTGGACCGATTTTCAGGAAACTTAGCACACATCATTCTAGACCTAATTCAGTACCCAGTGCAAAATTTCGTGCAAATCGAATGATATATAGGAACTTTGGTACACCATTTACATAAAATCGGACGAAAATATATATGGTAGCTATATCTAAATCTGAACCGATTTTCAGGAAACTTAACACACATCATTCTAGTCCTAATTTACTACACCGTGCCAAATTTCGTGCAAAGCACCGTTTCGTGTTAGTGCACCGTTTACATTAAATCGGTCGAAAACTTAGCACACGTCATTGGAGATCTAATTCATTACGCTGTGCCATATTTCGTGCAAATTGAAAGATATATAGGGACTTTGGTGCACCATTTACCTTAAATCGGACGAAAATATATGTGGAAGCTATATCAAAATATGGACCGATTTGCAAGAAACTTAACATGCATCATTCTGAACCTAATTCAGTACGCTGTGCCAAATTTTGTGCAAATCGAATGATATATAGGAATTTTGGTACACCATTTACCTTAAATCGGACGAATATATATGAGAGCTATATGTAAATCTGAATCGATTTTCCCAATTTCATTAGGGTTCGTCCTTGGGCCAAATAGACGAGCTGAGCCAATTTTTTTACGCCTATGTTGGGATGCTTTTTACAAAATCCACACCTATGTTTGGATACATGAAAAAAAAACATCTTTAAAAAATCCTGACGGACCTTAAATCTTGTGTATCCCCTGTCTATTTACGTATTGTCTTCCCAACACCATCATCATCATCACCATCATGATAATGGTGTTGGTGACCACCAAAAATACTTGTTCCATGGTCGTTGAGTTGCGGCTGGTTCACACCAATGTTGTACCTGCTTCACGACAACGTGTTGTTAAGTGGCGAACTGATGGTTCTTTTGTTTCATGTTCCAGGCTTATTCTTGTCGTTGTTGTTCTTGTTTTCTTATTCACTTCTTAAATGTGTGTGTTTTGTATTTTGTCATTGACCAAAAAATGAAAAACTCATTGTTCGTTCCTCCATTCCATGGAGGAAAACTTTTAATTTATTTGGCAAAATATTTTGCACAACTTTCTGAATTACAACAACACAACATGTGAAAGGGAATAACAAAAAATAAATGATGGGAGAAAATAACAAAAAAAAAAAAAAAAACATTAAAGAAACGAAGAAAAGAAAAACAAGAGGAAATAAAAACCTGAAAACATAAAACATATTCAACATATTTTTCTGTTTTCTCTTTTTTTCGCACACTCTTCCTCTGTCGTGTAAAAGTTCTTGAGGAAAAACCCCAAGTGGCGAAAAAGACGCAACTTTGTTCTTCATTTTATTCAAGTACTCACAGTGCAGTGTATTTTTTATAAATTCGTTCGTTAAAATGTATAAACATTGTACTTTGTAAAGACATCATTAGAACTTTGTCAATTTGAAATGCAATGAGATGCAAAAATGCATGACAGCGAAGTGCAGGGCACCGTGGTGTGGTGTTTTGCTGCTTGGCTTTACAAACACACACACACACAAACACATTCGTATCATGATGAAGAACAGGAAATGACATTTGGAATTTCATTTCACTTTTTTTACAGTTGTTGTATTCGTTATTGTTTGAAAATATTTAAGTTGAGAAAGTTATTTCATCTATTTTGTTTAAGTAATAATAATAAAAAAATGGAAACAATTTTATCAGCTTGGATGGCAGGGAAAAAATAAATAGAAAAGCGGAAAATGTTATTTAGTTCGTTAAGGAGGAATTTCAATATTATTCAACGGACAAGGGATCGACAAACGAGGATTATTTAATTAACATTTTTAAAAAATATTTTTTTAAGCGGCTTCAATAGGCGTGGATTTTTAAAAAATATTTTATCAGGCATCCAAACATAGGCATGGATTTTTATACCCATCACCACACTGTGGTACAGGGTATTATGTCTTTGTGCATATCTTTGTAACAGGCAAAAGGAAACGAGATAGACACATGGCTCCTTTTGAGAATATGCATAGAAGCACTTTTTAAGTCGATTTATGCATGTCCGTCCGTCCGTTGATGTTAAATTGTAAACAAAGTACAGGTTGCATTTTTGATTCGAATTGGATGAAATTTGACACAGCTCATTTATTTGGCCCAAGGACAAACCCTACTGAAATTGAAAAAAAAATATTTTC
The DNA here is from genome assembly GCF_032173495.1 of Musca vetustissima. Taxonomy (NCBI): domain Eukaryota; kingdom Metazoa; phylum Arthropoda; class Insecta; order Diptera; family Muscidae; genus Musca; species Musca vetustissima. The sequence continues at coordinate 11,911 of NW_026886834.1, read as the reverse complement.
GTCCGATTTAAGGTAAATGGTGCACCAATGTACCTATATGTCTTTCGATTTTCACGAAATTTGGTATAGCGTACTAAATTAAGTCTAGAACAATGTGTGTCGATTTTTGTGAAAATCGGTTCAAATTTAGATATAACTCCCATATATATTTTCGTCCGATTTTAGGTAAATGGTGCACCAAAGTCCCTGCATATCCTTCGATTTGCATGAAATTTGGCGTAGTGTATTGAATTGAGTCTAGAACAATGTGTGTCGAATTTCGTGAAAATCGGTCTATATTTTCGTCCGATTTAAAGTAAATGGTGCACCAAAGTCCCTATATATCCTTCGAATTGCACGAAATTTGACGTAGTGTACTGAATAAAGTCCAGAATAATGTGTGTTAAGTTTCGTGAAAATCGGTTCCGATTTAGATATAGCTCCCATATATATTTTTGTCCGATTTAAGGTAAATGGTGTACCAAAGTCCCTATATGTCTTTCGATTTGCACGAAATTTGGCACAGACGAATGATTAAGGTCTAGAACGATGTGTGTTAAATTTCGTGTTAATTGGTTCAGATTTAGATATAGATCCATATACATTTTCATCCGATTTTGTGTAAATGATGCACCAAAGTCCCTATATATCCTTCGATTTTCACGAAATTTGGTGTAGCGTACTGAATTGAGTGTAGAACAATGTGTGTCGAATTTCGTGAAAATCGGCCTAAATTTAGATATAGCACCCATATAAATTTTCGTCGGATTTAAAGTAAATGGTGCACCAAAGTCCCTATATATCCTTCGATTTGCACGAAATTTGGTGTAGCGTACCGATTTCAGTCTAGAATGATGTGTGCTAAGATTCGTGTTAATCGGTTGAGATTTAGATATAGCTCCCATATATATTTTCGTCCGATTTTGTGTAAATTATGCACCAAACTCCTTATATATCCTTCGATTTGTGTGAAATTTGGCATAGCATACTGAACTAAGGCTCGAACGATGTGTGTTACATTTCGTGAAAATCGGTTCAGATTTAGATACATCTCCCATATATATTTTCGTCCGATTTTAGGTAATTGATGCACCAAAGTCCCTATATATCCTTCGATTTGCACGAAATTTGGTGTAGCGTACTGAATTCAGTCTAGAACAATGTGTGTCGAATTTCGTGAGAATCGGTACAGGTTTACATATAGCTTCCACATATATTTTCGTCCGATTTTATGTAACTGGCGCACCAAGGTCCCTATATATCCTTCGATTTGCATGAAATTTGGCATATTGTACTGAAGTGAGTCTAAAACGACGTGTGTTAAATTTCGCGTTAATCGGTTCAGATTTAGATATAGCTCCCATATATATTTTCGTACGATTTTGTGTAAATGATGCACCAAAGTCCCTATATATCCTTCGAGTTGAACGAGATTTGGTGTAGCGTACTGAATTCAGTCTAGAATGTTGTGTGCTTTGATTCGGGAAAATCGGTTCAGATTTAGATATAGCTCCTATATATATTTTGGTCCGATTTTAGGTAAATAGTGTACCAAAGTCCCTATATATCTTTCGATTTGTATGAAATTTGGCATAGCGTACTGAGTTGAGTCCAGAACGATGTGTGTTAAATTTCGTGAAAATCGGTTTAAATTTAGATATAGCTCCACATATATTTTCGTCCGATTTTACATAAATGGTGCACCAAACACCTAATGTTTGTCCGATTAACACGAATTTTTACACGTGGTATGAATGACGTTATTGACGTTTTGTTGAAATTGGTGGAGTTGTAGTCATTGCTTTCATATGTATTTCGAACCGTTATCAGATTGAGTTAAAATTTTTAACAATGCGGCAGAATAATACATAATAGCAATCATAATTTCCATACCTAATATGCAATACTAATGCACTTAACCACACACACACACATACCTATTCTGACTTCACTAATAACACTCCTAGTGGTTGAGAGAACAATTCCAAGTCGTTAAGCAGCTCAACTGCTGATAAGAAATCTTACTATTAGCTAAATGACTTCTCGGCATGCAAGATCTTCTACTATTATCTTTATTAGTGTAAATTTGTATGAAGTACAAATGTGTGTGTGTGAGCTTGTAAGTGAATGCACTTAAAGATAAGTTAACGGGAAATACACAAATCCGAGTGAAAAACCTAGTCAAGTGCAACAGATAATGAAACAAGGATGAGCACAAATAAAGGCAAAGCAATGCATAAAAGGAATTTGGGGAAAAAAAGACACGAGCAAAGAAGTAAAAAATGAAAATGAAAAGGGAAAAGGAAGACTTAAAAAAATTACAGAGATTTTTTTTGGATTTGCTGCAGTTTAAATATAAAGAGCTGACCATGCAAGGAGTTCATCAGAGGTGTTGAGCACCCCTTGAAATTATATTTTTGAGAATTTGTTTTTACCACTCACCATGAAGACGACTATAAATCTAGTTCGAACACCGACACCTATCAGACGCGCATCTCATCTATTGCCGCCTGTGGCACTTGTTGCTGCAGGTGACCTTGGCCACCGCCCATCGCACTTGAGGACGACGAGGTCGTTGTCATACCGATATTATCGACGGCGGAACTTGTATGTGAATGAGCGTGACCATGATGATGCGAATGACCCTTCGATGAGGGGGCGCTGCTAACACCGCTACTACTGCTACCATTCGAGGGGGTTTGATCAATTAGATTTGAATTCAAACCACCTCCGCCGCCTCCACTACTACTACTTCCACCGCCGCCGCCGACACCACTACCTCCCGATGAACTGCACGAAGGATTGGTGGAGGAAGCGGTACGTGTTGGAGGTCGTGGCGCCCGAATGTGATGTGATAGTGTGGTCATGCCAGAAATTATACTACCGTTGGGATGTGTTTTATTTGTTTGTTGTTGCTGCTGCTGTTGCGTTTGATATTGTTGTTGTTGTTGCTGGTTGGGTGAATCTGAAAGGCAAGAAAAGGAGGTATTTTCTTAGCTATTAAAAAAATAATTAAATTTGAAAAAAATATGAGATTGTTATAAAATTGTTTGTTTGTACTCAGAACCACCATACTATCTATAAAGAGGTAGGTCTTTTATATAGTGTCTGAACCCATAGATCGACCGATAAGAGCCCATAATGTCAAATTTGAGCCAACTCGTTCGAAAAACAAACCTTCGCCTTTTTTGGTTTCCGAAAAATATCTTTGAAGAACCCACGCTTGTTTTGGTACAAGAATTTTTTTAAACCCACGTCTGTATTGGTCTGAGGAAAATAGTTTTTAAAAAATCACACCGGTTTTGGTCTCAGAAAAAAATATTTTTTGAAAAATACCCGACTGTTTTAGTCTCAGGAAAGATATATCGGGACTTTGGCGCACCATTTACATTAAATCGGAGGAAAATATATATGGGAGCTATATCTAAATCTGGACCGATTTTCGGGAAACTTAACACACATCATTCTAGACCTAATTCAGTACGCTGTGCCAAATTTCGTGCAAATCGAAAGATATATTGGGACTTTGGTACACCATTTACATTAAATCGGAGGAAAATATACATGGGGGCTATATCTAAATCTGGACCGATTTTCGGGAAACTTAACACACATCATTCTAGACCTAATTCAGTACGCTATGCCAAATTTTGGCGCACCATTTACATTAAATCGGACGAAAATATATATGGGATCTATATCTAAATCTGGACCGATTTTCAGGAAACATAACACACATCATTCTAGACCTAATTCAGTACGCTGTGCCAAATTTCGGGCAAATCGAACGATATATAGGGACTTTGGCGCACCATTTACCCTAAATCGGTCGAAAATATATATGGGAGCTATATCGAAATCTGGACCGATATTCAGGAAACTTAACACACATCATTCTAGACCTAATTCAGTACGCTGGGCCAAATTTCGTGCAAATCGAATGATATATAGGGACTTTGGTGCACTGTTTACATTAAATCGGACAAAAATATATATGGGAGCTATATCTAAATCTTGACCGATTTTCGAAAATATTTAACACACATTGTTCTCGATCTAATTCAGTACGCTGTGCCAAATGTCGTGCAAATCGAATGATATATAGGGACTTTGGTGCACCGTTTACATTAAATCGGACGAAAATATATATGGGAGCTATATCTAAATCTGAACCGATTTTCGAAAATATTTAACACACATTGTTCTAGATCTAATTCAGTACGCTGTGCCAAATGTCGTGCAAATCGAATGATATATAGGGACTTTGGTGCACCGTTTACATTAAATCGGACGAAAATATATATGGGAGCTATATCTAAATCTGAACCGATTTTTCCCAATTTCAATAGGGTTCGTCCTTGGGCCAAAAAAGTGACCTATGCCAAATTTCATTCAAATCGGTTTATAAGTGCGACCTGTACTTTGTTTACAATTTAACATGTACAGACGGACGGACGGGCATGCATAAATCGACTTAGGAAGTGATTCTATGCATATTCTTAAAAGAAACCATGTGTCTATCTCGTTTCCTTTTGCCTGTTACAAACATATGCACAAAGATATAATACTCTTTACCACAGTGTGGTGAAAAAAAATTCACGCTTGTTTTGGTACCTGTAAAATATTCTTAAATATTCTCACACATGTTATGGCCGTTTTAAAAATATTCTTTGAAAAATCTAGGCTGCTATTGATCCTCGACAAAAATTCTTTCGAAAATCATCTCTCCAAAGAAGCCTTTAAAAATGATGCCCTAAAACTCCCTTAACGTCAGCCAAACTTTAATTTCGCACAATGTTGCGTATGAGTGTTGACGTGTATCATACGCCACCCTTACCTTCCACCATTATTAGCTTCCCAAGAGAAATTGACCCTCATCACCTTACATATTGCATTGCAAGCATTGTGATCCCTTAGCTAATTTAGCAGACAAAAATTCTTTTGCATCATGAAGTTATTTTCTACGAAAAAAAACTTGGACAACATTCCACCAGCATAAATCATCGAGAGAGCGTAACATAAAATTTTACTGCAGTCAAACCGCAATATTATCATGGTCGAACATCATCGTCGTCATCATCATCATCAGCAGCGTCAACATCAACACAAATTGTTGCGTATTGATGTTGATGCTGTTGTTGTATTGCGCTAATAACCTCTCTTCATAACCTAGTCACTAACCCATATTTATACGCAACTGACTTTCCTATTAGTGGACGAGGGTCGTTTGTTACTTGCCTGGTTGGTTGGTTGGCTGCTAGGTTAGTTGCCTGTATTTAGATTTCATTTGCCCAGAAGTGGGAATATTTAACTGTTGTCGGTATAGTTGCGGAAGAGGGTAAACGGTAGCACGAAATTGCATAGTTAGTTTGTACAAATTGGCTTTTTTGCAGCAACAAAAACAAACTAAACGCCCCGCTCAGCATTGCACTGCACCCTCACATACGATTTTCCCCAAACACATTGACTATAAAAATCCCATACAAAGGCAAAAACAAAAAGCCAAAGGTGTACACAGTTGTTACACATCTACACAAAAAGTTTCTTCAGAATAGCTACAGGGGGAGGGTGTTAGAGAAGACCAATCAAAGGCGAATACAAATACACCCATATATACACGGGGATATTGCAATGAGTCGTGCGTCCTTTAAGTTTCCAACAGTTAACGTGTGTGTGTGTATCTATGTGAATAAATACAGTTTGTATTTTATGTGCGTACGTGTCTTCGTGTGTATGTGTGTGCCTGTTGTGTAGTTTATTTCGCCTCAAAGTCACTTCTGCCACTACTCCCGCAACTAACTTGGTTTATGTGCATGACCTGCATAGGGAATGTTTTTTTATTCTCTTGCAGTAACCGTTGATATGGACACTACCACACAGCTTCAGTTGTGGGTCCACAAACTAGCTACTTCGATTAGAGGAACGAACAAGTGTTGTTGTTGTGTGTGTATGTATGTCTCTGGAAGGACCATAACAGACCTCTTTTAACCTCTAGCATCGATTTTGTTACCTTCTAACATTTCAATTAAATCGAAAGTTGTCACGTTGCTCTGTGGAAGTTGAGAGGAAAAGAATTTGGATACTGAAAAATTTGTAAAAATTCCCGAAATTCGTAAAAAATTTAGAAAATTTTTTCAAAAAAAAGATCATTAACCCTTTCAGTGTCAAAGAAAAAATTTGTCGGAATAAAAATCTAAATTTTTGTATAAAGGAACATAGTTTAGAAAAAATAGCAATTGTCATTTTAATCCTCGACCAGTTTCGACTGTCTTTCAGCAAAAACAAAAACATCAATAGTAACGGTACATAGGATAACTGAAAAATGGCAAAGAAAGAGTACTTTTAAATGTCGAATATATTCGACAAAAACACTGAAAGGGTTAAAAAACCAGTGAGCGGAGCAGTATAGTTGGGCGGGCCGACCATATGATACCCTATACAACTTCCATGAACATCTAACTCTCTGTGGTACTACATTCTGAGCTTGGACAATATTTCGCGATGTTTGCACCCTCTTGACCCACTAGAGGTCAACAAATATTACTAACATTCAGTACAGTCTTCCTAATTACTTGCCCAGATTCCCAACGTGGGTTGCTTTGTGATTTTCGGCTTTCTACTATCAACTTCTCGGGTCTATGCATTTAAGGGGTAAATCTTTACTCTATAGGATACATTTTTTTCATTTTTCACACAAAAGTCAGGGTCCATTTGACCCGTTAAATATTGGCCGATCTTTATAAAAACAGGCATGCTTATTCTTTGGCCCAATCCCCTTCTCCATGTAAAAATTCGAAATGTTTAGGCCATAATTGCGGCTTCTGGAGCGATCAGACAAAAATAAAGTTTTTGGTCCTAAATATAAACCGATCTTTTCCAAAAACAATAGGGGTCTTCACTGGTCAGAACCCATCCTACATTCGAAATTTCATGAAGATTGGTCCATAACTGCGGCCTGTATCGTGTTTACAAATTATAATGGACAGACGGATGGACGGACACACATGTCTAGATCGACTCAGCTAAAATTGTACGAAAATATATATGGGAGCTATATCTAAATCTGAACCGATTTTCACGAAACTTAACACAAGTCACTCATGACTTAGTTTAGTGCGCTATGCAAAATTTCGTGCAAATCGAAAGATTTATAGGGACTTCGGTGCAATATTTACCTAAAATTGGACGAAAATATATATGGGAGATATATCAAAATCTTAACCGATTTGCACGAAATTTAACACACATCGTTCTAGACTTAATTCAGTGCGCTATGCAAAATTTCGTGCAAATCGAAAGATATATAGGGACTTTAGTGCACTATTTACCTAAAATCGGACGAAAATATATATGGGAGCTATATCTAACTCTGGACCGATTTTCTTGAAACTTGGCAGACATCACTCTAGTCTCAATTCAGTACGTTATGCCAAATTTGGTGCAAATCGGAAGATATATAGGGACTGTGTTGCACCATTTAACTGAAATCGGACGAAACTATATATGGGCGATATATCTAAATCTCGACCGATTTGCACGAAACTTGGCAGACATCATCATCATCAATTCAGTACGTTTTACAAAATTTCGTGCAAAACGACAGATATATAGGATCTTCAGTGCATCATTTACCTTAAATCGGACGAAACTATATATGGGAGCTATATCTAAATCGGGACCGATTTTCTCGAAACTTGGCAGACATCACTCTAGGCCCAATTCAGTACGTTATTCCAAATTTCGTGCAAATCGGATGATATTTAAGAACTTTGGTGCACCATTTACCTTAAATCGGACGAAAATATATATGGGAGCTATTTTCACGAAACTTAGCACACATCATTCTATTTCTAATTCAGTACGCTGTGCAAAATTTCGTGCAAATCGAAAGCTATTTAGAGACTTTGGTGCACCATTTACCTAAAATCGGTTTGTCGCAATTCAATAGGGTTCGTCCTTGGGCCAAATGAATGAGCTGTGCTACATTTCATCCAATTCGAATAATAAATGCGACCTGTATTTTGTTTACAATTTAACATGGACAGACGGACGGACGGGCAGACTTACATGCGTAAATGAACTTAGAAAGTGATTCTATGCATATTCTCAAAAGGAACCATGTGTCTACATCGATTCCTTATGCCTGTTACAAACATATCCACAAATACATAATACCCTGTACCACAGTTTGGTGAAGAGTATAAAAATGCAGACACTTTCAGGTAAGAAAAATACGTCTTGATATGTTTTGCACGTTCGGCGTACGAATATATTCTGAAACATATACAATTTGTAACATTCTAAAGTCGATTTGACGGCATTGGAGTGGTGCGTATGAGTGTTTGCGTTAATCAGACATCCGGCTGGTCTTAGAGAAAAGAAGACTACAGGGCATGGCTAGAAAGGAAAGATCGTTAAAAATGATGCCTTGGTCTTGTACAAAAAAACAGAAGCTCTTGTAGTAGTGGTGTGTGAGAAAATGTCTTCTTTCTTAAAAGAGAGAGGGAGCGAGAGTGCAAAAAAAAAATCATGTTGCCTGTCATTTAAAATCAGTCGCTTAAGCCCCACCTATTACTAGTAATTTTCAATTTTACAAAACGAAGCCCAAACTCTATTCTGAAGTTTACATATGGTGACAGAATATGCTGCTGTACGAGTTAAAATAACAACAACAATAAAAACTGAACATTTGTTTTGTAATTTTCAATGTTTCCGTTCGTTACACGCTGTGGATGTCATGTCACTTTCCTGTCGTCTGTGTCAATGTTACGCATCACTCTGATGGCGATGATGATGATGATGACGGTGATCAGCATCAACATTGAAAACGGCAGACGTAGGAGAAGAACCAAATGGGGAGAGTGAGAATAACGAACAAACCGAGCCGAACTAACTGAAATGCATACAAGTTTACAGACGCACACACACACACACACACTCATCCGTATTAACATTCCTACAATATCCCCATAAATATGTACATGGACACACATCCACACACACCTAGATGTAGTACATCATTGCCTATAGACGAACGCCATGTAAAACATGCAATATGTTGCAATCACGCACACAACTGCAAATACAAACCCACTCACGAATATACATAGATTTCAATGCATGCGTAAACTGTCATTCGAATTTGCAGTTACAAGTGTGTTCGTGTAAGTATACCACTGCCACACACACACACAGTCTGATATCGCAACAGTTTCCGCTTCCGTTGCACTTTGTAATGGCTTCGAGTCTAATTTTCTGTGTAAATTCAAATTTGATTAGTTGTCGTTATGTCAAGAGTCGAACGAACAACACCGTAAAATGATGGCATTTTTCGGAAAAGGGGCGACTACCAATTTACGAGTAGATAGGTAGGTAGGTATTAGTCGATTGGATGACAGTTTGGTATTATTAGTGATAGTGGTTTGACTGGTAGCATAGATATCCGGTTAGTTTTTGTTTGTGTTTTTATGGTATTTACTGTAGTTGTTGGTTTTATTATTGGGACACAACATGTTATCGTTTTAATGAACAAACCAAAAAACAAAACATGTTTTCCATTTGCCAGGAAAAATTTGTCATAGCATTTTTTTCCGATTGAATGTAAAAGGTTGGTTAGTTGCTTAATTTATTAGAACAGCAGTAGCAGCTGTTGCTGTAATAATAGACTACACGAGCAATGGCATTGGTGGCGTATGATGTACGTCATTAGTTATACGCCATATTTGTTAGTTAGTTAGAAACGAAAGATTTTTGACAGATTTATACCCTTCGCTACACTGTGGCACACTGGGTATTATGTCTTTGTGTATATATTTGTAAGAGGAACAAAAGAAAAATAGACTGATACATCCCTACATTGGAGTTTATTTTGAAATATTAGTCTCAACTTTACAGCGAAGCTCATACTACTCATACATCCCCATGGCCGGAATATACATATTGGCGTATAAGTCCCAATTTTACTCAGAAGCTCATACGTCTCAATAATAGCTGAATTATAAGGGTTGTCGTATAAATATTGTCACTACTCATATGCCACAGATTGATGCGCATTAAACCGTGTAATTTCAAGATTCCGGAAGAAAATATAATTCGGTATATTGAGTTCTGATTGGGTACGTCTCAGTAATAGTTGAATTATAGGGATTGTCGTATAATTAGTGTCCATACTCATACGCCATCCATTATTGCGTATTAAAGTGCGTTATTTCGAAGGTCCCAGAAAAAAATATAAATCGATAATTTGAGTTCCGATTGGGTAACACACTTTCTTAGGTCTAAATAATAGCTGAATTATAAGGGGTGCCGTATAATTCTTGTCACTACTCATACGCCACCCATCATTGCGAATTAAACCGCGTAAATTCAAAGGTTCTAGAAAAAATATAATTCGGTATTTTGAGTTCTGATTAGGTAACATATTTCCCCACCAACATTTATCAATATTGGACCACTTTTTAGGGTAGCTACCATATAAAAGTTTCGGGTCACGTCACGTTTATATACCCTTCACAACACTGTGGTACAGGGTTTTATGTCTTTGTGCATATGTTTGTAACAGGCAAAAAAAAAAAAAAAAATCGAGATAGACCCATGGTTCACTTTGAGAATATGCATCGATTTATGCATGTCCGTCCGTCCGTCTGTCCATGGTAAATTGTAAACAAAGTACAGGTCGCATTTATGATCCGAATTGGATGAAATTTGGCACAGGTCACTTATTTGGCCCAAGGACGAATACTATTGAAATTGGGAAAAATCGGTTCAAATTTACATATAGCTCCCATATATGTTCGTCCGATTTAAGGTAAATGGTGTACCAAAGTCCTATATATCTTTCGATTTGCACGAAATTTGGTACAGCGTAATGAATATGATCTAGAAAGCTGTGTGCAAAGTTTCGTGAAAATCGGTTCAGATTTAGATATAGCCTCCATATATATATTCGTCCGATTTTATGTAAATGGTGCACCAAAGTCCCTATATATCTTTCGATTTGGTGTACCAAAGTCCCTATCTTGGCACAGAGCTCTGAATTAAGTCTAGAATGATGTGTGCTAAGTTTCATGAAAATCGGTTCAGATTTAGATATAGCTCCCATATATATTTTCGTCCGACTTAAGCTAAATGGTGTACCAAAGTCCCTATATATCTTTCGATTTGCACGAAATTTAGCACAGCGTACTGAATTAAGAATGATGTGTGCAAAGTGCCGTGATTTTAGGTAAATAGTCCACTAATGTCCCTGGAAATCTTTTGAGTTGAACGAATTTTGGCATAGCGCACTAAATTAAGTCTAGAATGATGTATGCAAAGTTTCGTGAAAATCGGTTCAGATTTAGATATAGCTCACATATATATCTTCCTCCGATTTAAGGTAAATGGTGTACCAAAGTCCGTATATTTCCTTCGATTTGCACGAAATTTGGCATAGCGTACTGAATTAAGTCTAGAACGATGTGTGCTAAGTTTCGTGAAAATCGGTTCAGATTTAGATATAGTTCCCATATATAATTTCGTTCGATTTTAGGTAAATATTCCACTAAAGTCCCTGTAAATCTTTTGATGTGCATGAATTTTGGCAGAGCGTACTAAATTAAGTCCAGAATGATGTGTGCAAAGTTTAGATTTAGATATAGCTCCCATATAGACATAATCATCCGATTTTAGGTAATTGGTCCCTGAAAATCATTCGATTTGCACGAAATTTGTCATAGTGTACTGAATTAAGTCTAGAATGATGTGTGTTAAGTTTGGAGAAATTCGGTTCCGATATAGATAAAGCTCCCATATATATTTTCGTCCGATTTTATGTAATTGGTGCACCAAATTCCCTATATATCTTTCGATTTGCACTGATTTTTTATAGGGTACTGACTTAAGTCTAGAATGATGTTGCTAAGCTTCGTGAAAAGATCCTTAGCTAGGCCGA